>NW_027210241.1:0-90850 GCF_027789765.1 Dendropsophus ebraccatus | reverse complement strand
AACCGCATTGTGTGTAACCGAGCGGCAGGAGTACGTTTCAACTTCCCATTCCTAAATAGAAGGCAGTAATGCTCAGCAGTCACAGTAGAGAAATCCTGATCCCCCAACAGCCCCAACAACCCCGACCATCACTTCTATGTCTCCTAATATACCTGCTGAGACCCTCACATCCCCCATGTCCGGTCCACACACCGCCTATAATTCATGTTTCGCCACATTCATCTCTAATAATTACTAATAAACTAAAGCGATAGAGAACAGCAGGGTTGATTGTTTTTGTTCCACTGTTATAGTTGAGTCTGAGAGATTCGGTCTTTGTGCGGTTACCGGGAGCAGGAGGTCTTTTCCTCCCATTATCATACTGCACAGGGCTCCTTGTACCTCTATCCCTACCTTTAGTTGTTGTACCTTCTATTCACTATGTATCTCATTACTTTGTATCACTATATAATGCTGCTATTAACTGAGCTGAGGGTTCGTTGCAGTGGGTTCTGCTGTATTTCCCTGCGCACAGATGGATGCTACATGATGTGTTGTACACGATGTTATGTACATGCATATAGCCAAACTTGCATTGGTGATTCATACTATATGTTGCTGTGTGTTGATGCTATTGTTGAGCTGAGGATTTGTTAGAGTGCGTCTCTCTCTCTCTCTCCTTTCTCTCTCCCAGCACAGTGACTGCACAGTAAGTGCTCAGACTGAGGTGATCTCCATAGTGGCAGGAAGGACCTACAGCCTTTGCTGTAATGTTATTATGTTTTGTTTCTGCCATCTGTGGTACATAGAGGTAACACATGGTAGAAAGCGCTGAAGGGCTTCCTGCTCTGTTTCTGACCACTTGTTGTAGTTCTGATGAGTAGTCAGACTGTTCTATTTCTATCCACTGTGCTCGGCTATTCCCTGGGTTATATTATTCTCCATGTGATGGGATCTCTTGTTGGATTTAGATAAAGTTATTGTGGATTTTGTTGTCTTATTGGTGGTTTTTTTCGTGTTCTTTATTAGTATTATGGTTTTCCTGCCGATTCATAGAAAGGGAATAGTTTCAAATAAGCATAAGGTCAATACGGGAAGGGGGGGGGGGGGGGGGGGTTGGTGGTAAAAAGTTCTCCTAGTGTCAATCCTGATTATTGTACAGTGTAACGGCTGTCTTTATTATTATTATTAATCATAATAATAATAATAATAATAGGTAGTATACGGGGGTAACAATTCTCCTCATACTTTTTCCTGCTCTACTATGCTCAGGGTCTCTTACAGTCCGTTTTAGTGGTTACTATTTTTATTGTATGTCGTTCTGATCGGGATATTCAGATTATTTATTCTATTCGTTTTTCTCCCTTTTATTTCTTCTCCAATAATGATTCCCTCCTTGTGGTTTCCTCTCTCCTTCACTATTCGTCCTTATTGCTGAACTTGTTTTGTTGTTGATTCTCTCGAAACCCACAATGAACCCAAATGTATCAGTTCCATCACCTAAAGGTTTCTTACATTGCAGGATATTAATAATCAATACACTGTATAGGGAATATATAACTCCTTTGTAAGAGCAAAGTAGTATATTATTTATATAGTGAGGGCAGGAAGAGTAGAACATCAGTATAATATACGAGAAACACAAGGCAGCCCTATGTCCCGGGATTATACAGAAACACCCAGAGTCATTTGAGGGATCAATGCTGATTTATAACTATTCACCTTTCTATGAATCGGCAGGAAAACCATTAATACTAATAAAGAACACGAAGAAACCACCAATAAAGACACCAAATCCACAATAACTTTATCTAAATCCAACAAGAAATCCCATCACATGGCGAATTAATGACATATATGCCTGTAATGCCTCAAAAGCTAACCAACCAATCAGGGGGCGTTTGGACATCAGGTTAACTTATAGAAGGGGGCGGGGCGATCTATAACAACAGCCATAACCCTGAGGAAGGCCGACGTGTGAGCTGCAGCAACGGGTAGATACTTATTGTCTATAAAAGATCCATACAGTGACGTCACTACTCATATACACTTACATTGCAGAGACGTCCCTATAGCCAGGGGTTCTGCAGAACCTATGGCAGAAGTGAAGTGGCGCATTGCGCTAAGTACCATTCTCCTGATATTTCGCAGTGTAGCCATTTATTGGAATTCGGGGTCCCTCCTCTTCTTGTAGAGCAGCAGCAGCAGCAAGTTATTTGTGCTGGGGAAGTTTCTTTAGTCTTACTAGTTTACGCAGGGAATCCTCCGTATTATACACTATATTTATACATGACAGGGCAGGGAGCGAAGCGCCGCCGCCTGTTTACCCTCCCCGGCTCTCCCTAGCTCCAGGCCGTCCCCGCATCGTCCATTCAGCTTCCAGGACGGTGGGAATTGTAGAAAAGATCCGTGTGACGGTGACCGGTGCCGGAATAGAAGGAAGGAGCCGCCGCAGCGGATTTATCCTCCCGGATACACAGAGATGTGCAGTCCGGCAAGACTTATGGCGGAGATCCGGGGTCTCCTCCCGGCTCATGCCCAGAACCCTCCGCCCGTGACGGGCATAATCGGTCAGGGAGGATGTCCGGGAAGAGGGAATCAGGGAGAAAGCGAGATCACCTGTCCGGTTCTAACCGAGAAAGGGCTCTTCTCCGGGCAGGGAAACACAGGGGTGAGCGGAGAAGAGCTGAGACTTGGACGGGATGGGGGCGGGACCTGTTTTCTGTGTCAGCCAATAGCAGCTCAGGCCGATGGCAGTTTAGCAGGCCAATCCCAGGCGGCGCTGGACATATAAGAAGCGCTGGCGGCTGCGGCCTCAGCATTTATCTTCCAGGATAACTTTTCCTGTAAGCGATCACACGATGGCAGAAACCGCGCCAGCCGCTGCTCCTCCCGCCGAAACGGCCGCTAAAACCAGAAGCAGCCGAAGAAGTCTCCTGCGGGGGGCGCCAAGAAGAGCAAGAAACCTTCCGGTCCCAGCGTGTCCGAGCTGCTCGTCAAAGCCGTTTCTGCCTCCAAGGAGCGCAGCGGGGTGTCCCTGGCGGCCCTGAAGAAGGCTCTGGCTGCCGGAGGCTACGATTAGACAAGAACAACAGCCGCCTGAAGCTGGCCATCAAGGGGCTGGTGACCAAGGGGACCCTGCTCCAGGTGAAAGGCAGCGGCCGCCTCCGGCTCCTTCAAGCTGAACAAGAAGCAGCAGCAGGAGACCAAGGACAAGGCGGCCAAGCCCAAGAAGCCTGCCGCAGCCAAGAAAGTGGCCCAAATCTCCTAAGAAGCCGAAGAAGGCTCCGAGCGCGGCCAAGAGCCCGAAAAAGGCCAAGAAGCCTGCAGCGGCCGCTGCCAAGAAAGCGCAAAGAAGCCGAGGCTGCTCCCAAGCCAAGAAAGTCACCAAGAGCCCGGCTAAGAAGGCGGCCAAACCCAAGGCTGCCAAGAGCCCGGCTAAGAAGGTCGCCAAACCCAAGGCTGCCAGAAGAGCCCGGCTAAGAAGGTCTCGCCAAACCCAAGGCTGCCAAGAAGAGCGCAGCTAAGAAATAATCGGGAGCCTCGCCCTGTACTTTACCCCCACAAAGGCTCTTTCAGAGCCACCACCTCCTCCCGGCAGAGCTTTATGACCTCCCCCACATAAACTAGTGTCTACACTCCCTCCCGTCTGTAGGGGGACGTCACAATATCCAGTCAAACGCGGTCCATAGGGTCTAGCTCCTTCTGGCAGATAAGAGAGCCACTCCATAACATCAGTCAGTAACCAACCGCGCGCACTTGTATCTATTTGTGCCGCTGTAACACTTTGTAGTGTCAGTATTTGGGATAAGAGAAAATAGCACTGTTACAAGTGTGGTGGTAACCTGCAGCCATTAGAACTCGAGCTCTCGCCACAAGGGTGTCGCTGTTATACTGTAACACAATGTAGCTGTCATGTGAGTACACCACGATGTAGCCTGCTGTAATAAACAGACGGATGTGAGGAGGAGACTACTGATTCGGGCCGCTGTGAGCATGCACTATATATTGTAGAGGCATTCGGTTAATCAGGGTGAACGCCCGAGACGCGTCACCGATTAATGGATGAGGGAACACGGGGGAGGCGCTGTTAACGGGAGTTGTCCTTCCACCCGCTGAGAGGGCCGGATGGGTCCGCCTCTCCTGAATAGATATTACCGACCCAAAGCAGCAGCTATGTTCTGGCGGGCTCGTGGATGTATAAATTAGCCAATGGGATTCAGGGGTGTGGTTTACAGCAGCCAATGAGCAGGACACCAGCACTATAAATGCTCTGCCTTTTCCTCCGCTCCCATCACATCTCAGTTGTGCCCGTCTACAGGCATAATGGCCAGAACCAAGCAGACAGCCCGTAAGTCCACCGGAGGGAAAGCTCCCCGCAAGCAGCTTGCCACTAAGGCCGCCAGGAAGAGCGCTCCCGCTACAGGTGGAGTGAAGAAGCCGCATCGTTACCGTCCCGGTACAGTGGCCCTCCGTGAGATCCGCCGCTACCAGAAGTCCACCGAGCTGCTGATCCGCAAGCTTCCCTTCCAGCGCCTGGTGAGAGAGATCGCCCAGGACTTCAAGACCGATCTCCGCTTCCAGAGCTCGGCGGTCATGGCCCTGCAGGAGGCCAGCGAGGCTTACCTGGTGGGCCTGTTCGAGGACACCAACCTGTGCGCTATCCACGCCAAGAGGGTGACCATCATGCCCAAAGACATCCAGCTGGCCCGCAGGATCCGTGGGGAGAGGGCTTAGATCTGCCCGGGCACCGCATACACCACAAAGGCTCTTTTCAGAGCCACCAAATCCTCCCTTAAAGAGCAGCAGAACTCGAACTCCGCCTTACATGTCCCCGACCCCCTTCTCCTTCCCCCAGCACACGTCAGTCTGCTGTCGTTAACCCTCTCTGCGCTGAGCTAGATGTATTCACTATAGGTTATAAACACGTGCTAGATAAATGTTCTCGGTGCTGTTCTCCGGTGACTGCAGTGTCTATTGTGGCTGTTACAGGAGATCAGTCTCCCCCACGCCCGTCTCCTGACAACTGTGACCCGGGTCAGGTTTCTATAGAAGAGAACACGTGGTGTCAGGAGGTGCCAAAGGAATGGCCAGTTACAATCTAATGAGCAATAGGGACACAAGGGCCAAATGACAAGGTTAAGATACAAGACATGGGTCCAGTCCTATCTAGTAGAACCCCCTCCCATCGTGGTGCATGGACACATATACAGAGTAGTCACCGGTAGGGGGCACTATACACGTGGGATTTCCCTGACACTACGCGAGGGCAGGTGGTGCTGAGTATATTGCTGGCTCGGGGCTCTTGATGCACTTGGTTCCTGGGCAGCTGGGATTTCTATCGTCACTTTCTATCTTGGTTTATTACTTGCTTATTATTTGCTTTACATGCGCGCGCTCCTTCTATCGTACACGGACGTTCTGTGACCGTTTTGTCAATCTCCCCGTTCTTTTTCTTGCTTTTGCTTGCTTTTTTTTTCCCTGCCAGAATCGCATTAGAAACTGGTGACACTAAAAGCGGGAAACTAGCAGCGACGGTTACAGAAAGGGCGGGAAGTTTAAAATCTCCATGTTCAGCCAATCAGGGAGGAAGGGGAGGGGTCAATGATCCAACGTTGCACGTAGGATGTCCCGGAAGTGAGTCATCTGTGCGGTTCTCTGTCAGGTCCGCTTATTTCCTATGTAAGCAAGGACTCTAAGCGCGTTCTCTTACAGTTGTTTCTTTACAGCTCAGAGAATGTCTGGACGCGGCAAAGGAGGAAAAGGTCTCGGTAAGGGCGGCGCCAAGAGGCACAGGAAGGTGCTCCGGGATAACATCCAGGGCATCACCAAGCCCGCTATCCGCCGTCTTGCTCGCAGGGGAGGCGTCAAGAGAATCTCCGGCCTCATCTATGAGGAGACTCGCGGTGTCCTGAAAGTCTTCCTGGAGAACGTGATCCGCGACGCCGTCACCTACACCGAGCACGCCAAGAGGAAGACCGTCACCGCCATGGACGTGGTGTACGCCCTCAAGCGCCAGGGCCGCACTCTCTACGGCTTCGGAGGTTAATTCCGCTCCCATTCGGCTCCATCTCCACAACCCAAAGGCTCTTTTCAGAGCCGCCCACGTCTTCTATATGAAAGGCTACAGATCCCGGTCCTCTCGCTGCCGGCTGTCCCTGTCAGTCATGTCATAAATAGCGAAAGTAGGGCACAAACAATCCAGCCCTAAAGGGGTTCATCTTTTGTCTGATGACTGAAGGGTATTGTGTCAGAATATCGGGGGTCGCGCCAATTTGATGGTGATTAACCCTTCCGTATCTGCATTGTTTTCTGCTATATTGGGTCTCATTATAAAGACGTTCACAACTGATTTTATCGAAATGTATATGTTCGATTGTTTATAACTGAATTGGATTAAAAGGCTGGAATTAGTTTTTTATATGAAGCCTTAGAAATCATTGAACAATAAACATGCGGAGGGAATTATTAGATCTATAGCAAGCAAACCAATCAGTAATGTCCGGAGACTTGTGTGTGTGCACGAGGCCCAGAACATCTCCTCCTGTCCCGGCAGCTTCCTTCTAGTCCATTAGGACCGGAGAGACACAAATGACCTGGAGATAAAGCAAGTGATTTCAGAAGGTCAGGACGGATTGAGCAGCAGGTATGGTACATGGATAAGAGCTGATTTCTATAAAGGAATAGATTGGGAATATGGATATAAGAAGGGAACAGCTCTATGATATGTTCTGTAATCCCAGCCACTCGTGTCATTATTAATCTCTGAATATATAATCGAGAATAGGGCAGGATTGTGCAATATATGTGTGAATCTAAGAGATTCCAATCACCAGAAAGCAAATCACTGTACAGCAACTTGCCCAAATGTTACTGTATGTAATGTAGCCTTGTTATGTTTTAAATTATTTGCTGTTCCTATTTTAACAAATAATGTCCCTGCAAAGTATTAGACTTCATGAAGGCCACTGCATACATAACTGCACTACATAATGAATATTTTACATCTAAAATATTTTAGATGTTGTATCCATAAAATAAAAACACAAAATAGTCTGAAATATAAATATAGCAAAAAGAAAATAACATGGATGATAATGTATTAATCCATGTACATACTTTCTTGTGTCTCTGTCCTGCACCATTTCCTAGATCCCTGCTTGCTGTCAGTAAATGGAATCATTCGGGATCCTTCTCACAGCAGAGGGTCTGTTACAGTTGTATGTGGTCTAGGACAGTCATTAGCCTGGATACAGTCCACCTGCACCGATACATTGTAGCACAGATGACTTTTATCACTCCAGAGACTTGTGTAGCATTATAACAGGTGTTCAGTATTAGGTCTGCACAGGTTTTCTGGATGTGAACAAGGATCTTTTAGTCACTGACAGCCAGCAGAGATCTTGGACATGAAGAAACTGAAACACAAGCCGGCTACACAACCATATCAGAACTTTTCATTATACAGTGATTATATTTTATTTATACAAAACTTTATACCAGCGGTCTTCAAATGGCGGAACTGATGGGGAACTACAACTCCCAGTATGCCCTGGCAGCCTGTGAACAGACAGACAGTATATATCACATGAATAAACAGACATGTACCTCCCTCTGTGTAATGGTCTTTATACCAGGGTGACTCCTACCTGAGAGAACATCAGGGGGACCAGGGAAAGGTAAGTATGCATTATTTTCCTATATACCTTCAACAGCAGACAGTCCATTAGACAAGTTGTTTTGTATGTGTCAGTAAAAACAAAAACTGGGCAAGGCTTAGATATGCCATCGGTGTTTGCATCAATGTACTGAGAAACCAGCACTGAAGTAGTCTTAAAGCAAGAGGGTTTTTTATGCTGGATACTTTCCCCTGAACAGTTCCAGAAAAAAATCCAGATAAAGGTTGTAGGTCTTGTAGCCACCACTAGGGGGAACTGGCTGCAGGTGAATTCCTTATTGAGTTTAGTCACAGCTGTAAAAATCTGCACAGTGAGCGGCCCCTGGTGGAAAACAGCATTGCCTGCACCACCCCAAACATTATCATCATCATTCATCAATACTCAAAATAATAAAATGACATTAAATAGTCCCACTAGAGATGAGCGAACTTAAAGGGCAACTCCAGTTTAAATCAACTGGTGTAAGAAAGTGCCAGAGATTTGTAATTTACTTCTATTAAAAAAATCTCAAGTCTTCCAGTACTTATCAGCTGCAGCATGTCCACATATCTATGCCTGTGTCTATGACATACAGCAGCTGATAAGTACTGGAAGACCTGAGATTTTTTTTTTAATAGAAGTAAATTACAAATCTCTGGCACTTTTGGACACTAGTGATTTGAAAGAAAAAAAAAATCACTTGAGTTGCCCTTGATATTTACGAGCTGAGATTCATTCCGAACTTATTGCAGAGTTCTAAACAACTTTTTAATAATGGCAGTTGCGCATCTTAAAAAAAAAAAAAAAAAAAATTGTACGCGCACCTGTCTGTGCTCCCCCAGTGTATCCAGTCACCTGCAGCCCGTTCAGCCAATCACTGACTGAGATGGGATAGCACCATGACCAGTGATTGGCTAAGCGGCCTGTCACTCTAGTGACTGCAGTGCATCTCCATGACAGTGAGTACCGGTGTGATCAGTCTCCTGGCAGGTAGGACGTGTTCACTATGAAGGGGTCTCTAAGAATCATGGAGCAACAATAGGAGCCAGAAATACAGTGGGCGCTGAAGGGTTAACAGTGCTGTCCATGACTTCTCTATTACACGGCCATTATTACAGCATCTCAATAAGATTAAAGAACTTTCTGCATATTACCAGTGGCGGTCTTTGGCACAAGCACACCAAGCGATCGCTTGGGGCCCCAACATCCAGGGGGGCCCCCACGCCCCGCTCTTGTGCTCAAGACCGCTGGACATGGCCGCTGCCCCGCTCGCTGCTGCCATCTGAACTGTAAATATAAGCACTCGTAATGAGCGATCATGGTTACATCAGCAGCACTGGACAGGGCGGGAGACATTGGCCCCCTTCCTGTCAGTCACTCTTGTGGCCGCAGGAAGGGTTTCCCTGCGGTCACAAGTGCAGCTTTGTCCTTGTGGTGCTGGCGCTCCAGTGACATCACTGGAGATCGGCGCCAGGACAAGGAGAGTGCGGCCTCTTGTGATCGCGGGGGAAAACCTCCTGATGCCACAAGAGTGAAGAGAAGAGGAGATGCCCGTACCCAGGTGAGTATAAGTGTTTGTTTTATTGTGTTATATACTATATGGGAGGGGAGCACACAGGGGGCCTGTGTAACTGGGGAGCGCACATCTGGGGTCTATATAAATGGGGGAAGCACACAGGGGGGCTATATAACAGGGGGAGCACACAGGGGGGCTATAGACTACTGGGGCTTCACAGAGGGGTCTATATACTACTGGGGAGCACAGGGGGCTATATACTATGGGGCAGCAGAATGAGGTCTATATACAAATTGGAGAGCACACAGGAGGTCTAAATCCAAGGGGGAGCACACAGGGGGCTATATACTACTGGGGGAGCACACAGGGGTCTATATCCAAGTGGGGGAGCACACAGGAGGTCATATCCAAGTGGGGGAGCACACAGGGGGGTCTAAATACCCCTGAGGGAGCACACAGGGGGCCGATATACTAGTGGGGAGCACACAGGGGATATACAACTGGGGGCAGCACACAGGGGGTCTATATACAACTGGGGCAGCACACAGGAGGTTAGATACTTCTGGGGGAGCACACGGGGGGCTATATATAACTGGGGGAACCACACAGGGGTCTTTATACTACTGGGGGCAGGACACAAGGGGTATATACTATTGGGGCAGCACACAAGGAGTATATATTACTGGCGGTAGCGCACAAGGGGTATATACTACTGGAGCAACACACAGTGGTCTATTGTTTTGGAAGCGTGTCGAGGGGGGGCCCCAGACATAACTTCGCTTGGGGCCCCAGAAATGCCAAGAAGTGCCCTGCATCTACTTATATATAACTACTAAGTATATACAGAATATAGAGCTCTGCATGAGAAGAGGGAACTCCGACACTATAAATATAACTTCTAACCAGGAGAGACAACAAAATGATCTTACAAGTAAAAGGAAGGAGGCCTGAAGATGTCACTCACTGTTCGGAGAGCCTAGATCCCCCGTATCGCCTATACACATGAAGAAGACAATCACTCAGAGGGGTCTCATAGTTTATTACTGGTTCATCATACATGGAGTCCAATAAACTGGATAGGATGGAGAATGTTTGCTTCAAATTCAATGACTTTACCTTTTGGTCCTTGCGGCCTGGAAGACCCGGATCTCCTGCAGGGAAGTAGAAATGACAAATTATATCTGTATAGAACTAGGTCACAGAGTAGGAAGGACTGGAGAAGTATGGTGGAGTAAGGAGGAAGAATACAGACAAGATACAACCATCAGACGAATAGAGGGGTGGAGGATATTATGGAGGTTGGTGAAGAGATCTTTCCAAGGGTTGGCAGGTGTTCTGTCTATAGAGTTCCAGAGGACCTAGATAAAACACATTGTAAGACATATAATGTGCACTAGCAGTGTCCAGAGTGGGTTTCCACTGCTTTAATGCAGCATATGTAGGTCAGTACATGAATGCTAGAATGATCTGGGGCTGAATGATGTAGTTTGCACTCCCACCACCAGATGTCAGAATGTATTTTCACTCTCTAGAATGGCTTAAGGAAATTCACTAGAATGGTTAACTGCGAAGCTGGATTGCCTTATGCATTTTCTATAATTATTGCCACTATCTGATGTTTTACTGTGCACCAGTCTCTGAGCTGGGTATTCTAGAGTCTTCCCTAATATGTCTTATAACCTATTACAGTATAGATTATTTGCTCTCTGCCCTATCATGTCAACCCTTGGGGATAGAAGTGCTGAGGCATCTGTGATTTGGGGTAGTTATTCAGAGAGAGGCACACAAGATAAAAGAGAGCCTTCCGAGAAGCTTCTTCCAGGGCCTGGCCTGGTGGCCAGGACCAACCTGTGGGTCATTACCTAGAATCAGAGTGTGCATGCAGAACTTTATTCTTTTCAGCACACCTGACCTCCTAGCCATGTCTGGCTGTGTACTTCGTGGTGAGCTGCGGTAGAGTCAGGCAGGACAACCCTATCAACACTGGGCAACAATTTTCTTAAAGTCCTGAAGGTCATTGCAGGATCAAAGTCAGTGGCTAGGTAAGCACAGATACCCAAAAACTCTACTAGGTGCTAGGACTCCTTAGAGGTCACCCCAACGCCTAACTTTTCCCACTAGGTGGGCCTACGTGTAGTGGTGACTGGTCTAGTGTCACTTGGTGCCCACAAGACAGCATTAAGCCCCTGTGCATTCCCATGGGCGTAGGTGGTCCTTCTAAAAGGAGTACCTTAGGGTTTGTGTTTGTCTTTCTCCGACAGTCCCCTGCCACCACCACAGATAACAAGCAGCGTTACAAGTCTAGTCAAGCCCCAAGTATATCAGAGACTGTAGATTCTATTCTTCCACCAGTGAGAGGCTGTGATATTGTCAAGTATTGTACTACAAACAATAAGCTGTGAAGTATATCCAAGTCTATATTATATCCAAAGTTACCCAACTCAACTCAAGAGGTGACCGGTAATATACGGGAAGGGTGTACATCTGCAAGCCTGGATAGATGGTGAAATCCAGGCAAAGTTGTGTGGTTCAGTAGAGCTATTCTGCTGGACTATATATTCGTATAACTGGCCCTGGATTTATAGGTGCGTAGTAGAGTGTGGAGGCATTGGAAGGTCCCATTACCAATCCCATTTGCCGTTCCCTCCAATGTGCTCCAACATAAAAGGTGGCACAGAGGGAAAAGAAATGCTGAGAGCTTGTGGCCTGTTCACACACTGCTCTGTAGAGCTGCTATTGAGTTAGAGCCCAGCTGGTCAGGTGTGTATTTTGTATCCTCCTAGTAACCAGGGAGCTACTAGCACTGGTATCGTCTCAGTAAATAGGGACAAGAAATAGCATAGGAAAAACTCACGTTCTACTTGGAGATGTCTATAAGAGCATGGTTGGCAGACGTTGCAGTAGATTATACCTCAGTAAGCATTACATGGGAGATGTCTCCAGGTGTTCTCTAATAAGACATCTCAGTAGACACTACCTGAAAGCTATTACAGTATTGATTTTTTCCCTGTATAAGAACTGTTGTTAGTGCATCTAGTATATAAGATCCAATCTTGTTCTTTTGGGGTCCACATTCTTCTTTGTCTCCTGGAGGTACCCCGACATCCTCGAAGGACAGTTATCTGCCCTCTATTTATGTATTGATAAGAATTTGTTCTACTTTGATGACCCGTGACAATTCAGATTATTTGCGAAACATGGTGGTCGCACATGTTTTCAGGTATTTTAGTGAGTTGGCGGGTACAAGGGACTATCCATAATTGGCTGTAACCCTGCCCCAGCATGTCCATGCTATAGACACATAGCAGGAGCTCTATACAGGAGGACTAGAAGTACCAACATGTCCATGCTTTAAAACACAAAGCAGTGCTCCTAATGGTCTCACCTGACCATGGAGCACACAACAAACTGCACCGGAACAGCGCCAGGAAGGAAGGTAAAAGACAAACCTTCCTTCTTGGCTTCTCCTGTGCAATGGGGACATATCAGCATGTTAGATTAAAAGGGTTAAAGGGCTTATATGAGCTCCATAGCAGGCACACAGCTGCAGATCCCGGCAGACAAGAGTAATAGTGCAGAGAGATTTATCTAACAGATTTTTGAAGCCAAAACCAGGAACAGACTATAAAGAGAGAACAGGTCATAAAGGAAAGAGTGAGATTACTTCTCTTCAAAAATCCATTCCTGGCTTTGGCTTCCAAAATCTTTTAGATAAATCTGTCTGTATAAACGTACCCTTAGGCTATGTTCACACTACGTAAGTCTCCGAACGTATAGCGTTCCGTGAATAAGCGGCCGGAGACTTACGTAGTTTGCGTAAGTATGGAAAGTATACGATGTACGGCTGCACAGTTCACACTACGTAAGAACTTACGCCCGGATCGTACGCTGCGCCGTAAAAAATGAACCAGACCATTGTTTGAGGACGAAAATGCCGTAACTTACGCCCGTAGCGTAACATGCGGTCCCGTACGTAGTGGCGATTTCTTCATTTTTGCACTTTTCTTTGCCGATCCAAAAGGTTCTGTGGGGTGTCCGGGGCTAGCCGAAGATATCCCAGTAAAAGACCGCTGTCGGATCGCAACGTAGGGCGCTCGGGAAGCGTAAGTAGACTACGGGCGTAAGTTCGCGGACCGTACGTAGCCGGCCGCAACTTACGTAAATCCCCGGCCGGACATATACACGTATATGTCCGGCCGCGAAGATATGCGGCCGGACATATACGTAGTGTGAACATAAACGAGCGCCGTTCTGCTAGATCAGCGCTCGTTTACTGGGCCAATTCCACGGCCTGGTTATCGTTAAACAAGGGCTGCAGGGACCTTGTTACTGATGTCCTTGCAGTCCTAGCTTAACTAGTATACATTACCTATGCAGGGTGCAGGGCTCCTCTTCTCCCGGGTCCTGCGCGCTCCTCCAGCGTCAGGGCAGCCTGTCTCGGCTGACAGGCCACTCAGCCAATCACTGGGTGGGACCGCTGTGGCCAGTGATTGGCTGAGTGGAGACAGGCCGCCCTGACGCTGGAGCGCGCGGGATCCGGGACCCGGGGAGAAGCAGGAGAAGAGGAGCCCTGCACCCTGCATAGGTAATGTAAATCGTTAGTCGCCGGCCTCGCACCGCTATTCCACGCAGCAGTGTGCGGTCGGCGCCCGACAAATATAGGTCCTAACCTATATCAACGATCAGCCGATGACAACGAATCAGCGGATCGTTGTCTCTATTCCGATTCGGCCAATCATCGCTCCCTGGAACAGGGCCCTTAGGGAGTTATGTGACAGGCAGAGATGTGCCAACCAGTCCCTGTGTACCAGGCTTATACATCTAGGGGTAGATTAGATGGTCAGAAATCCCTTCCCCCGCTAGTTAAGCTCAGATATGTGGCAGCTTTTCTAGTCTTATTATGTCAGTGTGGTCAGATCCAGGGATGAGCTGTGGTTTGTAATCACCCATAGAGGCCGGGCCTCCCCTTCCCTCTAACTGGCTGGGTGCGGGATTTCAGCTCAGGATGGAACCGTCCAATGTGAATATGCCAAAGTCCGTGCCTGGTAAACTATGTGGGCAGAACAGTTCTCTATAGTGACCACACGGTGGCGCTATTGTACTACTTATTATCCCCACAGCCTGTATCATTGTGTCGTATCTACAGACGGACAATAAATGACATTGTAACAAGGAAGGAGAGAATGGATACAATGTATCTCATCTACAGAGGGGAAGGTTAGACGTTACATTGTACTTTGGGGTCCAGAGATACATTGTAGCTTCACTCGCTGAGATTTCCCATCAACTCCACAACGTCCCCATAGCCAGGACAGCGCCCCCGCCCGCAGCTCCTCCAGCACTGCAGCCAGTGTTAGACTAGGATAAGTATATAGGAGAATAGGGGGAAGCGGCGCTGACAATGCCGGAGCCGGGCACAGGGAGGAGGTCACAGCTCAGTGCTGCCTCCTGGCGGATTGTCCCGGTAACCAGCGGCTATATTGTGCTATATGTGACCTCCGGCCGCTAATGTAATGTCCAGCTCCGGCCACGTCCATGCAGCAGCGCTGAGTGTGAGCACCGAGCACCTCGCCAGAAATCTGCCCTAACCCCTGCATGTCCGGAGCGGCGACCCAGAAAGCGGCAAGTACTGTCACTAATAGTCATCGCACCCCAGTATCCCCCATCCCAGAAACCACCGCCGGGAGCGGGGAGGCCGCGCTGCATCATAGGAGAACACCGGCCACCAGGGGGCGCCACACCGGGAGATCACGGCGGCTGCTGAAGCATCACAGAGCCCGGAGGGAGATACACGGGGAACCCCACTGATCTGTACAAGGGAACAAACAAGCATCAGCCCCAGAAATCCTAAAACCTATATGAACCCCACCCGGCCATAGCGGCCCTGACCCCCCTAATAACGGACATAATAGCATCAGAAGAGGGAAATGGCGGCGACAGTAATAGAATAGGCGGGAAAGAGAATATCAACATTACATCTGTGTTCAGCCAATCAACGGAGAGTAGGCGGGGCTGAAAGCTCAGTGCAAAAAAAAAAAAAGACACGCCCCCAGTGTGGATCATATACTCAGTTCTCTGTCAGGTCCGCCTATTTCCTATATAAGCAAGGACTCTAAGCGCGTTCTCTTACAGTTGTTTCTTTACAGCTCAGAGAATGTCTGGACGCGGCAAAGGAGGAAAAGGTCTCGGTAAGGGCGGCGCCAAGAGGCACAGGAAGGTGCTCCGGGATAACATCCAGGGCATCACCAAGCCCGCTATCCGCCGTCTTGCTCGCAGGGGAGGCGTCAAGAGAATCTCCGGCCTCATCTATGAGGAGACTCGCGGTGTCCTGAAAGTCTTCTTGGAGAATGTGATCCGCGACGCCGTCACCTACACCGAGCACGCCAAGAGGAAGACCGTCACCGCCATGGACGTGGTGTACGCCCTCAAGCGCCAGGGCCGCACTCTCTACGGCTTTGGAGGTTAATTCCGCTCCCATTCGGCTCCATCTCCACAACCCAAAGGCTCTTTTCAGAGCCGCCCACGTCTTCTATAAGAGGCTACAATTCCTGGGAACCATTGCTGTGGTTGGCAGTGTGCAGTCTCGGAGGGGCAGCAATATGGGGTTTGTGAACAAATCAAGATTAAACATTATACATATATAACCGAGTGAAAAGATCCACCACTAAAATCAGTCACCTGTAGATGGCGCTAAAACTCTTGAGCTTTGAATTTCAAAATTCCCGCCCGTCGCACACCCGTTCTTTGTTTGGTCGCAGTCGGTCTGACTCCCATACATAATAGAGATGTCGGAGCTCTATACTGACTGCTCTCCTCCTGCTTATCTTTACTGTCAGCACTCAATATAACCCGGCAAGGGGGATAATTGTTTTGGGGGGAAAGCTTATATAATACAAGACCGCCCCCAAGGACAGAGTTCTCATATTCCGGTTTTGTCATTGGGATAGTGGAGCAGAAAACACGTATATGGAATGTACTGTAGTTATGTAGCTCCGGTCTCCTGAAATAAAAGGCACTGCAAGAATAGCGGGCGGGCTCCTCAACATGCTGTGCCGGGGCTATAGGGTATAATACTGCTCAGCGATGTAATACCACCACAGCCAGCAGGTGGCAGCGTCACTGTGCAGTATAGTAAGCTAAGCACTATGCAGGCATGTCATCGGTGTCCGTTGTAACGGGGGAAACAATGAGAGAAGTCAGCACGATCTGCGCTGATGAATGGGCGGCGGCTGTTACATTTATTAGGCGGAAATCGGGGATGAGAACCTTCACCTAATTGTATAGAGACAAAGTAAAAATGGAAATAACCGCATTGTGTGTAACCGAACAGGAGTGACGTAAGAACTTCCCATTCATAAATACTATGCAGTAATAACTCAGCAGTGACAGTAGGTGTCGCTGTTCTCCCATATATCACACCGCTACATAGTAAAGGAAATCTTACTATATATAGAAGATATTTTTCATCAATCATCTTGAACACGTAGATCAGTTAAGAAAAACAGAAAACGAACTAGCTGAATTAGATACGACTACGGGAGAAGCTCCAGCTCCGTTCTAGACAACGTGGGTGGCTCTTAGAAGAGCCTTTGGGGTGATAAGAGAAGAGGCAGGAGGCGAGCCGCTCACTTGGCGCTGGTGTACTTGGTGACGGCCTTGGTGCCCTCGGACACGGCGTGCTTGGCCAGCTCTCCCGGCAGCAGCAGGCGCACGGCGGTCTGGATCTCCCGGGAGGTGATGGTAGAGCGCTTGTTGTAGTGAGCCAGGCGAGAGGCTTCCCCTGCGATGCGCTCGAAGATGTCGTTGACGAACGAGTTCATGATGCCCATGGCCTTGGAGGAGATACCGGTGTCAGGGTGGACCTGCTTGAGCACCTTGTACACGTAGATGGCGTAGCTTTCCTTCCTGCTCTTCCTTCGCTTCTTGCCGTCCTTCTTCTGGGTCTTGGTCACGGCTTTCTTGGAGCCCTTCTTGGGCGCTGGGGCAGACTTGGCGGGATCAGGCATGATGATCACTCACAATCCTCCTTCACTGGGACAGAGAAGAATGCTGCTCTCCCCTCCCGCCGCAGCCCTATTTATACCCAGCCCATGCAAATGAGGGCTGCCGCTTGCTCGACCCTCTACTGGAGGAGAGAGTCACCTGACCGGGGAGCGCGTCATAATCCCCGCCCACAGCCGGCTATTGGCGTACCTACAAGCAGGCTGCCCGTTGGCCGGATTCAAATCTACCCAATGACAGGAGGCGGAGGGCGGAGCAAGGAAGTATAAAAAGCCGCAGACGCCGGGCGAGGGAATCTGATCGTGAAAGCGCACGAGCTCGACAATGTCTGGACGCGGCAAACAAGGAGGCAAGGTCCGTGCTAAGGCCAAGACCCGCTCCTCCCGGGCAGGACTGCAGTTCCCCGTCGGTCGTGTGCACAGGCTTCTCCGCAAGGGAAACTACGCTGAGAGGGTTGGCGCCGGCGCTCCGGTCTACCTGGCCGCCGTGCTGGAGTATCTGACCGCTGAGATCCTGGAGTTGGCCGGCAATGCCGCCCGGGACAACAAGAAGACCCGCATCATCCCCCGTCACCTGCAGCTGGCCGTCCGCAACGACGAGGAGCTCAACAAGCTGCTGGGTGGGGTGACCATCGCCCAGGGAGGCGTCCTTCCCAACATCCAGGCCGTGCTGCTGCCCAAGAAGACCGAGAGCAGCAAAGCGGCCAAGAGCAAGTGAGCTCCGCTCATCCATCCGGTACCGTCCGCAACCCCAAAGGCTCTTCTAAGAGCCACCCACCTTCTCATACAGAGCTGTCACCGCTATTATTACATATAACACATGACTGGTAGAGGCTGCAGGGTATCGGCGCTGCCGCATACAGACGGGGCGCTGTTACTAGTAAATGACACTGACCTCTAGGACGGCTCCTCCCTGTTACTAGAAGTCTCGTCTTCCCCGGGGATCAGCGCGCAGTATCCGGGCTGTTGGACGGTTTGTATTTCCCGCTCATTGTACGGCTATCAGCAGCACAAAGCTCCCCGCAGTGTTAACCCTTCAGTCCCCGCTGTATTTCTGGCTCCTATTGTTGCTCAGATACCACTCCTCCTCCGATCACAGTGACCACGTCCTAGCTGCCAGGAGACTGATGACACCGGGGGGGATACACTGCAGTCACCGGAGCACAGCGCCGCGCACATCACACAGCCACCACATGTAGTCCTGGGCGATCTCTTACACAGCAGACACTTAGGGGTTAATCCCGGCACTTACACTCTCTCTCCGCCAGGGGGCGGCCTGTATCCGCATACTGTGCTGGGGAATGGGCGGCGGCTGTTACATTTATCAGGCGGGAATCGGAACTTTCACCTAATTGTATAGACGCAAAGTAATAATGGAAATAACCGCATTGTGTGTAACCGAGCGGCAGGAGTGACGTAACAACTTCCCATTCATAAATAGAAGGCAGTAATAGCTCAGCAGTCACAGTAGAGAAATCCTGATCCCCCAACAGCCCCCAATAACCCCGGACCATCACTTCTATGTCTCCTATATACCTGCTGAGACCCTCACATCCCCCATGTCCGGTACACACACCTGCCTATAATTCATTGTTTCCCCACATCTCATCTCATAATAATTACTAATAAACATAAATCGATAGAGAACAGCAGTGTTGATTTGTTGTTTGTGCCAGTGTTATAGTTGAGCTGAGGATTCGTTACTTTGTGCTGTTACCGGGAGCAGAGTTGTCTTTTCCTCCCATTACTCATACTGCACAGGGCTCCTTGTACTTCTATTACCTACCTTTAGTTGTTGTACCTTCTATTCACTATGTATCTCATTACTTTGTATCACTATATATTGCTGCTATTACTGAGCTGAGGGTTCGTTGCAGTGTGTTCTGCTGTATTTCCCTGCGCACAGATGGCTGCTACATGATGTGTTGTACACGATGTTATGTACATGCATATAGCCACACTTGCATTGGTGATTCATTACTATATGTTGCTGTGTGTTGATGCTATTGTTGAGCTGAGGATTTGTTAGAGTGCGTCTCTCTCTCTCTCTCTCTCTCTCTCCTTTCTCTCTCCCAGCACAGTGACTGCACAGTAAGTGCTCAGACTGAGGTGATCTCCATAGTGGCAGGGAAGGACCTACCTTGTTCTGTAATGTTATTATGTTTTGTTTCTGCCATCTTGTGGTACATAGAGGTAACACATGGTAGAAAGCGCTGACGGGCTTCCTGCTCTGTTTCTGACCACTTGTTGTAGTTCTGATGAGTAGTCAGACTGTTCTATTTCTAGCCACTGTGCTCGGCCTATTCCCTGGGTTATATTATTCTCCATGTGATGGGATTTCTTGTTGGATTTAGATAAAGTTATTGTGGATTTTGGTGTCTTTATTGGTGGTTTCTTTCGTGTTCTTTATTAGTATTAATGGTTTTCCTGCCGATTCATAGAAAGGTGAATAGTTTCAAATAAGCATTAAGGTCAATACGGAGAAGGGGGAGGGGGGTTGGTATAAAAGTTCTCCTAGTGTCAAATCCTGATTATTGTACAGTATAACGGCTGTCTTTATTATTATTATTAATAATAATAATAATAGTAATAATAATAATAGGTGTATACGGGGGTAACAATTCTCCTCATACTTTTTCCTGCTTTACTATGCTCCAGGGTCTCTTACAATCCGTTTTAGTTGGTTACTATTTTTATTGTATGTCGTTCTGATCGGGATATTCAGATTATTTATTCTATTCGTTTTTCTCCCTTTTATTTCTTCTCCAATAATGATTCCCTCCTTGTGGTTTCCTCCTCTCCTTCACTATCGTCCTTATTGCTGAACTTGTTTGTTGTTGATTCTCTCGAAACCCACAATGAACCCAAATGTATCAGTCCTATCACCTAAAGGTTTCTTCCATTGCAGGAATATTAATAATCAATACACTGTATAGGGAATATATAACTCCTTTGTAAGAGCAAAGTAGTTATATTATTTATATAGTGAGGGCAGGAAGAGAGAACATCAGTATAATATACGGAGGAAACACAAGGCCGCCCTATGTCCCGGGATTATACAGAAACTCCCAGAGTCATTTGAGGGATCAATGCTGATTTATAACTATTCACCTTTCTATGAATCGGCAGGAAAACCATTAATACTAATAAAGAACACGAAAGAAACCACCAATAAAGACACCAAAATCCACAATAACTTTATCTAAATCCAACAAGAAATCCCATCACATGGAGAATAATGACATATATGCCTGTAATGCCTCAAAAGCTACCAACCAATCAGGGGCGTTTGGACATCAGGTTTAACTTATAGAAGGGGGCGATCTATAACAACAGCCATAACCCTGAGGAAGGCCGACGTGTGAGCTGCAGCAACGGGTAGATACTTATTGCCTATAAAAGATCGGTACAGTGACGTCACTAACTCATATACACTTACATTGCAGAGACGTCCCTATAGCCAGGGGTTCTGCAGAACCTATGGCAGAAGTGAAGTGGCGCATGCGCTAAATACAATTCTCCTGATATTTCGCACTGTACCATTTTATTGGAATTCCGGGGTCCCTCCTCTTCTTGTAGAGCAGCAGCAGCAGCAAGTGCTTAGTGCTGGGGGAAGTTTCTTTAGTCTTACTAGTTACGGCAGGAATCCTCCGTATTATACACTATATTTATACATGACCGGGCAGGGAGCGAAGCCGCCGCCTGTGTTACCCTCCCGGGCTCTCCCTAGCTCCAGGCCGTCCCCGCATCGTCCATTCAGCTTCCAGGACGGTGGGAATTGTAGAAAAGATCCGTGTGACGGTGACCGGTGCCGGGAATAGAAGGAAGGAGCCGCCGCAGCGGATTTATCCTCCCGGATACACAGAGATGTGCAGTCCGGCAAGACTTATGGCGGAGATCCCGGGGTCTCCTCCCGGCTCCTGCCCAGAACCTCCGCCCGTGACGGGCATAATCGGTCAGGGAGGATGTCCGGGAAGAGGGAATCAGGGAGAAAGCGAGATCACCTGTCCGGTTCTAACCGAGAAAGGGCTCTTCTCCCGGGCAGGGAAACACAAGGGGTGAGCGGAGAAGAGCTGAGACTTGGACGGGATGGGGGCGGGACCTGTTTTCTGTGTCAGCCAATAGCAGCTCAGGCCGATGGCAGTTTAGCAGCCAATCACAGGCGGCCGCTGTACATATAAGAAGCGCTGGCGGCTGCGGCCTCAGCATTTATCTTCCAGGATAACTTTTTCCTGTAACCGATCACACGATGGCAGAAACCGCGCCAGCCGCTGCTCCTCCCGCCGAACCGGCCGCTAAAACCAAGAAGCAGCCGAAGAAGTCTCCTGCGGGGGGCGCCAAGAAGAGCAAGAAACCTTCCGGTCCCAGCGTGTCCGAGCTGCTCGTCAAAGCCGTGTCTGCCTCCAAGGAGCGCAGCGGGGTGTCCCTGGCGGCCCTGAAGAAGGCTCTGGCTGCCGGAGGCTACGATGTAGACAAGAACAACAGCCGCCTGAAGCTGGCCATCAAGGGGCTGGTGACCAAGGGGACCCTGCTCCAGGTGAAAGGCAGCGGCGCCTCCGGCTCCTTCAAGCTGAACAAGAAGCAGCAGCAGGAGACCAAGGACAAGGCGGCCAAGCCCAAGAAGCCTGCCGCAGCCAAGAAAGTGGCCAAATCTCCTAAGAAGCCGAAGAAGGCTCCGAGCGCGGCCAAGAGCCCGAAAAAGGCCAAGAAGCCTGCAGCGGCCGCCGCCAAGAAAGCGGCCAAGAAGCCGAAGGCTGCTCCCAAGCCCAAGAAAGTCACCAAGAGCCCGGCTAAGAAGGCGGCCAAACCCAAGGCTGCCAAGAGCCCGGCTAAGAAGGTCGCCAAACCCAAGGCTGCCAAGAAGAGCCCGGCTAAGAAGGTCGCCAAACCCAAGGCTGCCAAGAAGAGCGCAGCTAAGAAATAATCGGGAGCCTCGCCCTGTACTTTACCCCCACAAAGGCTCTTCTCAGAGCCACCACCTCCTCCCGGCAGAGCTTTATGACCTCCCCCACATAAACTAGTGTCTACACTCCCTCCCCGTCTGTAGGACGTCACAATATCCAGTCAAGCGCGGTCCATAGGGTCTAGCTCCCCTTCTGGCAGATAAGAGAGCCACTTCCATAACATCAGTCAGTAACCAACCGCGCGCACTTGTATCTATTTGTGCCGCTATAACACTTTGTAGTGTCAGTATTTGGGATAAGAGAAAATAGCACTTGTTACAGTGTGGTGGTAACCTGCAGCCATTAGAACTCGAAGCTCTCGCCACAAGGTGTCGCTGTTATACTGTAACACAATGTAGCTGTCATGTGAGTACACCACGATTGTAGCCTGCTGTAATAAACAGACGGGATGTGAGGAGACTACTGATTCGGGCCGCTGTGAGCATGCACTATATATTGTAGAGGCATTCGGTTAATCAGTGTGAACGCCCGAGACGCGTCACCGATTAATGGATGAGGGAACACGGGGGAGGGCGCTGTTACCGGGAGTTCCTTCCACCCGCTGAGAGGGCCGGATGGGTCCGCCCCTCCTGAATAGATATTACCGACCAAAAGCAGCAGCTATGTTCTGGCGGGCTCGTGGATGTATAAATTAGCCAATGGGATTCAGGGGGTGTGGTTTACAGCAGCCAATGAGCAGGACACCAGCACTATAAATGCTCTGCCTTTTCCTCCGCTCCCATCACATCTCAGTTGTGCCCGTCTATAGAGCATAATGGCCAGAACCAAGCAGACAGCCCGTAAGTCCACCGGAGGGAAAGCTCCCCGCAAGCAGCTGGCCACCAAGGCCGCCAGGAAGAGCGCTCCCGCTACAGGTGGAGTGAAGAAGCCGCATCGTTACCGTCCCGGTACAGTGGCCCTCCGTGAGATCCGCCGCTACCAGAAGTCCACCGAGCTGCTGATCCGCAAGCTTCCCTTCCAGCGCCTGGTGAGAGAGATCGCCCAGGACTTCAAGACCGATCTCCGCTTCCAGAGCTCGGCGGTCATGGCCCTGCAGGAGGCCAGCGAGGCTTACCTGGTGGGCCTGTTCGAGGACACCAACCTGTGCGCTATCCACGCCAAGAGGGTGACCATCATGCCCAAAGACATCCAGCTGGCCCGCAGGATCCGTGGGGAGAGGGCTTAGATCTGCCCCGGGCACCGCATACACCACAAAGGCTCTTTTCAGAGCCACCAAATCCTCCCTTAAAGAGCAGCAGAACCCGAACTCCGCCTTACATGTCCCCGACCCCCTTCTCCTTCCCCCAGCACACGTCAGTCTGCTGTCGTTAACCCTCTCTGCGCTGAGCTAGATGTATTCACTATAGTGTTATAACACGTGCTAGATAAATGTTCTCGGTGCTGTTCTCCGGTGACTGCAGTGTCTATTGTGGCTGTTACAGGAGATCAGTCTCCCCCCTCCCCACGCCCGTCTCCTGACAACTGTGACCCGGGTCAGGTTTCTATAGAAGAGAACACGTGATGTCAGGAGGTGCCAAAGGAATGGCCAGTTACAATCTAATGAGCAATAGGGACACAAGGGCCAAATGACAAGGTTAAGATACAAGACATGGGTCCAGTCCTATCTAGTAGAACCCCCTCCCAACGTGGTGCATGGACACATATACAGAGTAGTCACCGGTAGGGGGCACTATACACGTGGGATTTCCCTGACACTACGCGAGGGCAGGTGGTGCTGAGTATATTGCTGGCTCGGGGCTCTTGATGCACTTGGTTCCTGGGCAGCTGGGATTTCTATCGTCACTTTCTATCTAGGTTTATTACTTGCTTATTATTTGCTTTACATGCGCGCGCTCCTTCTATCGTACACGGACGTTCTGTGACCGTTTTGTCAATCTCCCCGTTCTTTTCTTGCTTTGCGGTAGGATCACTGCTGATATCCGACTGCTCTCCGTATTCCTGACGATTATTATGGGGATTTTTTTTCCCTGCCAGAATCGCATTAGAAACTGGTGACACTAAAAGCGGGAAACTAGCAGCGACGGTTACAGAAAGGGCGGGAAGTTCAAAATCTCCATGTTCAGCCAATCAGGGAGGAAGGGGAGGGGTCAATGATCAAAATGCACGTAGGGATGTCCCGGAAGTGAGTCATCTGTGCGGTTCTCTGTCAGGTCCGCTTATTTCCTATGTAAGCAAGGACTCTAAGCGCGTTCTCTTACAGTTGTTTCTTTACAGCTCAGAGAATGTCTGGACGCGGCAAAGGAGGAAAAGGTCTCGGTAAGGGCGGCGCCAAGAGGCACAGGAAGGTGCTCCGGGATAACATCCAGGGCATCACCAAGCCCGCTATCCGCCGTCTTGCTCGCAGGGGAGGCGTCAAGAGAATCTCCGGCCTCATCTATGAGGAGACTCGCGGTGTCCTGAAAGTCTTCCTGGAGAACGTGATCCGCGACGCCGTCACCTACACCGAGCACGCCAAGAGGAAGACCGTCACCGCCATGGACGTGGTGTACGCCCTCAAGCGCCAGGGCCGCACTCTCTACGGCTTCGGAGGTTAATTCCGCTCCCATTCGGCTCCATCTCCACAACCCAAAGGCTCTTTTCAGAGCCGCCCACGTCTTCTATATGAAAGGCTACAGATCCCGGTCCTCTCGCTGCCGTGTCTATGGAAAGTAGGGCACAAACAATCCAGCCCTAAAGGGGTTCATCTTTTGTCTGATGACTGAAGGGTATTGTGTCAGAATATCGGGGGTCGCGCCAATTTGATGGTGATTAACCCTTCCGTATCTGCATTGTTTTCTGCTATATTGGGTCTCATCATTACAAAGACGTTCACAACTGATTTAATCGAAATGTATATGTTCGATTGTTTATAACTGAATTGGATTAAAAGGCTGAATTAGTTTTTTATATGAAGCCTTTAGAAATCACTGAACAATAAACATGCGGAGGGAATTATTAGATCTAGCAAGCAAACCAATCAGTAATGTCCGGAGACTTGTGTGTGTGCACGAGGCCCAGAACATCTCCTCCTGTCCCGGCAGCTTCCTTCTAGTCCATTAGGACCGGAGAGACACAAATGACCTGGAGATAAAGCAAGTGATTTCAGAAGGTCAGGACGGATTGAGCAGCAGGTATGGTACATGGATAAGAGCTGATTTCTATAAAGGAATAGATTGGGAATATGGATATAGAAGGGAACAGCTCTATGATATGTTCTGTAATCCCAGCCACTCGTGTCATTATTAATCTCTGAATATATAATCGAGAATAGGGCAGGATTGTGCAATATATGTGTGAATCTAAGAGATTCCAATCACCAGAAAGCAAATCACTGTACAGCAACTTGCCCAAATGTTACTGTATGTAATGTAGCCTTGTTATGTTTTAAATTATTGTGCTGTTCCTATTTTAACAAATAATGTCCCCTGCAAAGTATTAGACTTCATGAAGGCCACTGCATACATAACTGCACTACATAATGAATATTTTACATCTAAAATATTTTAGATGTTGTATCCATAAAATAAAAACACAAAATAGTCTGAAATATAAATATAGCAAAAATAAAATAACATGGATGATAATGTATTAATCCATGTACATACTTTCTTGTGTCTCTGTCCTGCACCATTTCCTAGATCCCTGCTTGCTGTCAGTAAATGGAATCATTCGGGATCCTTCTCACAGCAGAGGGTCTGTTACAGTTGTATGTGGTCTAGGACAGTCATTAGCCTGGATACAGTCCACCTGCACCGATACATTGTAGCACAGATGACTTTTATTCACTCCAGAGACTTGTGTAGCATTATAACAGGTGTTCAGTATTAGGTCTGCACAGGTTTTCTGATGTGAACAAGGATCTTTTAGTCACTGACAGCCAGCAGAGATCTTGGACATGAAGAAACTGAAACACAAGCCGGCTACACAACCATATCAGAACTTTTCATTATACAGTGATTATATTTTATTTATACAAAACTTTATACCAGCGGTCTTCAAATGGCGGAACTGATGGGGAACTACAACTCCCAGTATGCCCTGGCAGCCTGTGAACAGACAGACAGTATATATCACATGAATAAACAGACATGTACCTCCCTCTGTGTAATGGTCTTTATACCAGGGTGACTCCTACCTGAGAGAACATCAGGGGGACCAGGGAAAGGTAAGTATGCATTCTTTTCCTATATACCTTCAACAGCAGACAGTCCATTAGACAAGTTGTTTTGTATGTGTCAGTAAAAACAAAAACTGGGCAAGGCTTAGATATGCCATCGGTGTTTGCATCAATGTACTGAGAAACCAGCACTGAAGTAGTCTTAAAGCAGAGGGTTTTTTATGCTTGGATACTTTCCCTGAACAGTTCCAGAAAAAACATCCAGATAAAGGTTGTAGGTCTTGTAGCCACCACTAGGGGGAACTGGCTGCAGGTGAATTCCTTATTGAGTTTAGTCACAGCTGTAAAAATCTGCACAGTGAGCGCCCCCTGGTGGAAAACAGCATTGCCTGCACACCCCAAACATTATCATCATCATTCATCAATACTCAAAATAATAAATGACATTAAATAGTCCCCACTAGAGATGAGCGAACTTAAAGGGCAACTCCAGTTTAAATCAACTGGTGTAAGAAAGTGCCAGAGATTTGTAATTTACTTCTATTAAAAAATCTCAAGTTCTTCCAGTACTTATCAGCTGCAGCATGTCCAACATATCTATGCCTGTGTCTATGACATACAGCAGCTGATAAGTACTGGAAGACCTGAGATTTTTTTAATAGAAGTAAATTACAAATCTCTGGCACTTTTGGACACTAGTTGATTTGAAAGAAAAAAAAAAAATCACTTGAGTTGCCCTTGATATTTACGAGCTGAGATTCATTCCGAACCTTATTGCAGAGTTCTAAACAACTTTTTAATAATGGCAGTTGCGCATCTTAAAAAAAAAAATTAAAAAAAAATTGTACGCGCACCTGTCTGTGCTCCCCCAGTGTATCGAGTCACCTGCAGCCCGTTCAGCCAATCACTGACTGAGATGGGATAGCACCATGACCAGTGATTGGCTAAGCGGCCTATCACTCTAGTGACTGCAGTGCATCTCCATGACAGTGAGTACCGGTGTGAACAGTCTCCTGGCAGGTAGGACGTGTTCACTATGAAGGGGTCTCTAAGAATCATGGAGCAACAATAGGAGCCAGAAAATACAGTGGGCGCTGAAGGGTTAACAGTGCTGTATATGACTTCTCTATTACACGGCCATTATTACAGCATCTCAATAAGATAAAAGAACTTTCTGCATGTTACTTATATATAACTACTAAGTCTATACAGAGATATAGAGCTCTGCATGAGAAGAGGGAACTCCGACCACTATAAATATAACTTACAATGATCTAGAACCCAGTATGACATCATAGGCAGCCTGATGGGGAGTTACCTGATGACGTTATCCTGTAAATATTCTCATTCCCCAGCCAGAAATCAGATAGACGGCTGCCAAATTCCATCTTGTAACCGGACCACGGGTGCCTAGTGGTAAATACAGCCCTGCCTCTCACTATTCCACCATGTCGACTCTCTGTCCATCCCTGCACTGTATGGAGTGGGGTCAGTAGCCAAGTCTGCTCCATACATGGTGGCGCAGTGTATTACAGCTGACAACTGCCCGTGGTTACTGGAGAAACGTTAGACCCAGATGCTGAACCTGCTTAGTGATTAGCAATTGTGGCAACTGGGGAGGCATCTAGTCAAACAAGTTTTTTTTTTGCCCACAGGGATTAAGAATATGATGGTGTAAAAAAAAAAAAGGAATTTTTTTTTCCCTAGTAAAACATACACATGTTAGCGGAAGTGATAGATCTAAGGGCCAGTTCACACAGAGTAAAACTGGCGAATTCCGCGGCAGAACTCTTTGCCTGTATGACAGAGGCTGGCGGGATTCTGCAGCAGTCTAGGGGAGGCTCGCACACCTCCTCTTCCCACGCCTCTCTGCTCGGAAGAATTGACACGTCATTCTTCCGTGGGAGAGAGAGGAGGCACACGAGCCAGTATGACACAGAGACTGGTTGGATTCCGGGGCGGAGAGTTCTGCGGCAAAATCTGCCAGTTTTACTCTGTGTGAACTGGCCCTTTTAGAGATGAGGAAGAAAAAAAGAAACTATGTTATGAAATATAAAATCTATGGAAAGGAGGTAATTGGGTAATTGCCTTCTCCTTCCCCAGGGTTAGGGGTAAATAAGACATCACCTCTCTGCCCTACTGCCCCTCAGTGATTCTCATTTATTGGTTAGTTCCCTTTGCGTCTTCTTATGATACATCTAACCAGGAGAGACAACAAAATGATCTTACAAGTAAAAGGAAGGAGGCCTGAAGATGTCACTCACTGTTCCGGAGAGCCTAGATCCCCCGTATCGCCTATACACATGAAGAAAGACAATCACTCAGAGGGGTCTCATAGTTTATTACTGGTTACATCATACATGGAGTCCAATAAACTGGATAGGATGGAGAATCTTTGCTTTCAAATTCAATGACTTTACCTTTTGGTCCTTGCGGCCCTGGAAGACCCGGATCTCCTGCAGGAAAGTAGAAATGACAAATTATATCTGTATAGAACTAGGTCACAGAGTAGGAAGGGACTGGAGAAGTATGGTGGAGTAATGAGGAAGAATACAGACAAGATACAACCATCAGACGAATAGAGGGGTGGAGGATATTATGGAGGTCTTTCCAAGGGTTGGCAGGTGTTCTGTCTATAGAGTTCCCAGAGGACCTAGATAAAACACATTGTATAGACATATAATGTGCACTAGCAGTGTCCCAGAGTGGGTTTCCACTGCTTTAATGCAGCATATGTAGGTCAGTACATGAATGCTAGAATGATCTGGGGCTGAATGATGTAGTTTGCACTCCCACCACCAGATGTCAGAATGTATTTTCACTCTCTAGAATGGCTTAAGGAAATTCACTAGAATGGTTAACTGCGAAGCTGGATTGCCTTATGCATTTTCTATAATTATGGCCACTATCTGATGTTTTACTGTGCACCAGTCTCTGAGCTGGGTATTCTAGAGTCTTCCCTAATATGTCTTATAACCTATTACAGTATAGATTATTTGCTCTCTGCCCTATCATGTCAACCCTTGGGGATAGAAGTGCTGAGGCATCTGTGATTTGGGGTAGTTATTCAGAGAGAGGCACACAAGATAAAAGAGAGCCTTCCGAGAAGCTTCTTCCAGGGCCTGGCCTGGTGGCCAGGACCCACCTCCTTAGGGGTCACCCCAACGCCTAACTTTTCCCACTAGGTGGGCCTACGTTGTAGTGCTGACTGGTCTAGTGTCACTTGGTGCCCACAAGACAGCATTAAGCGGATGTGCATTCCCATGGGCGTAGGTGCTCCTTCTAAAAGGAGTACCTTAGGGTTTGTGTTTGTGTTTCTCCGACAGTCCACTGCCACCACCACAGATTAACAAGCAGCGTTACAAGTCTAGTCAAGCACCAAGTATATTCAGAGACTGTAGATTCTATTCTTCCACCAGTGAGAGGCTGTGATATTGTCAAGTATTGTACTACAAACAATAAGCTGTGAAGTATATCCAAGTCTATATTATATCCAAAGTTACCCAACTCAACTCAAGAGGTGACCGGTAATATACGGGAAAGGGTGTACATCTGCAAGCCTGGATGAGATGGTGAAGTCCAGGCAAAGTTGTGTGGTTCAGTAGAGCTATTCTGCTGAACTATATATTCGTATAACTGGCCCTGGATTTTATAGGTGCGTAGTAGAGTGTGGAGGCAATGGAAGGTCCCATTACCAATCCCACCTGCCGTTCCCTCCCCAATCTATTCCGCACCTTGTGCTCAGGTGTAGTCAGGGTCAAATTGCTCCAACATAAAAGGCGGCACAGAGGGAAAAGAAATGCTGAGAGCTTGTGGCCTGTTCACACACTGCTCTGTAGAGCTGCTATTGAGTTAGAGCCCAGCTGGTCAGGTGGTGTATTTTGTATCCTCCTAGTAACCAGGGAGCTACTAGCACTTGGTATCGTCTCAGTAAATAGGGACAAGAAATAGCATAGGAAAACTCAACACGTTCTACCTTGAGATGTCTATAAGTTGGCAGACGTTGCAGTAGATTATACCTCAGTAAGCATTACATGGGAGAGGTCTCCAGGTGTTCTCTAATAAGACATCTCAGTAGACACTACCTGGAAAGCTATTACAGTATTGGTTTTTATCCCTGTATAAGAACTGTTGTTAGTGCATCTAGTATATAAGATCCAATCTTGTTCTTTTGGTGGTCCACATTCTTCTTTGTCTCCTGGAGGCAGGTCCGTTTTAATACATTGGTGGGCCCAGTGCACAGCCCTCAAGAGTGCCCCCCCCTTACCTTTCTGCACATTGTATAATGTACTGAATTTGCCCCCACACTGCATCAAGAGCCCCAATACATACAGTAGTTACCTTATAACACTATTTCCACCATACAGTGATTACATATTACATAAAAACTGCACTAAACAAAACAGAAAGATATCACCAATGATACCATTACATAATACCGCCACACCATGACCCCTATCAGTACAAGCCTATAACAGAGTGAAGTTACATCCAGTGACTCACCGGGGGTGTCTTCTCCGATCAGAGTCTGTCACCTTTTCTTTTTCTCTCCATCCAGCCTGGGCCACCTTGAAGTCTTCTCCTGGCTGTGAATCTTCTCTCCAGAATCTGCTAGACAAATAATTTTAGGCTCCAACACATACAGTAGTTAGGTCCCTTGTACCCCTATACAGTAGTTACACCCCTCTGTACTCCTACATAGTTACACCCCTCTGTGCCTCCATAGTTTTAAGGTGTCCCTGTAGTATATAGACCCTCATGTGCTCCTCCAGTTATATACAGCCCTCCTGTGCGCTCCCCCATTAGTATATAGCCCCCCTGTGCACTCTCCCCAGTAGTATATAGCCCCCCTGTGCTCTCCCACAATAGTATATAGCCCCCCTGTGCTCTCCCACAATAGTATATAGCCCCCCCTGTGCTCTCCCACAATAGTATATAGCCCCCCTGTGCTCTCCCACAATAGTATATAGCCCCCCTGTGCTCTCCAATAGTATATAGACCCCTATGCTCTCCCACAATAGTATATAGCCCCCCCTGTGCTCTCCCACAATAGTATATAGCCCCCCTGTGCTCTCCCACAATAGTATATAGCCCCCCTGTGCTCTCCCACAATAGTATATAGCCCCCCCTGTGCTCTCCCCCAATAGTATATAGCCCCCTGTGCTCCTCCTCAATAGTATATAGCCCCCCTGTGCTCTCCTCAATAGTAAATAGCCCCCCTGTGCTCTCCATAATATATAGCCCCCCTGTGCTCTCCCCCATAGTATATAGACCCCTGTGCTCCCCAATAGTATATAGCCCCCCTGTGCTCTCCCCAATAGTAAATAGCCCCCCTGTGCTCTCCATAATATATAGCCCCCTGTGCTCTCCCCCATAGTATATAGACCCCTGTGCTCCCCAATAGTATATAGCTCCCCTGTGCTCCCCAATAGTATATAGCCCCCTGTGCTCCCCAATAGTATATAGCTAACCTGTGTTCCCCAATAGTATATAACCCCCTGTGCTCCCCCATAGTATATAGCCCCCTGTGCTCCCCCATAGTATATAGCCCCCTGTGCTCCCCAGTAGTATATAGCCCCCTGTGCTCCCCATAGTATATAGCTCCCCTGTGCTCCCCCATAGTATATAGCCCCCGGTGCTCCCCCATAGTATATAGCTCCCCTGTGCTCCCCCATAGTATATAGCTCCCCTGTGCTTCCCCATTGTATATAGCCCCCTGTGCTCCCCCATTGTATATATGTCCCCTGTGCTCCCCAATAGTATATAGCCCCCGTTCTCCCCCATAGTATATAGCCCCCTGTGCTCCCCAATAGTATATAGCTGCTATATAACATTGAAAAAAACAAACACTTACACACCTAGGTCCACGCGTTCCTCTTCTCTTCCCTCTTGGGGCCGCACTTCCTGCAGTCACAAGAGGCTGCACTCCCCTTACCCTCGCGCCGACGCGCCAGTGACGTCGGGCGCTAGAGGGAGAGTGCGGCCTCTTGTGACCGCAGGAAGTGCGGCCACAAGAGTGACTGACAGGGAGGGAGCCAATGGCTCTCTCTCTGTCAGTGTCGCTGCTGCTGCAGCGCTGAAGCGCCGCAGCAGCAGCGGACTGGGGAAGCGGCGGACTGGGGGGGCCCTGCAGGGGGCGCCATGGAGGGGTAAGTAGATTACCCATCCATGGCGCTCCCCCCCTGACAGGCTGGTGGCCGGAGCCCTGTGCGACCGCATTGGTCGCACATAGCAACTGCCGGCCTACTCGGGGGGGGGGCCCTTTAACCAGTGGGCCCGGTGCAACGTGCACCATGTGCCCTCTGGTTAAAGCGGCCCTGCCTGGAGGTACCCCAACATCCTCGAAGGACAGTTATCTGCCCTCTATTTATGTGTTGATAAGAATTTGTTCTACTTTGATGACCCGTGACAATTCAGATTATTTGCGAAACATGGTGGTCGCACATGTTTTCAGGTATTTTAGTGAGTTGGCGGGTACAAGGGACTATCCATAATTGGCTGTAACCCTGCCCCAGCATGTCCATGCTATAGACACATAGCAGGAGCTCTATACAGGAGGACTAGAAGTACCAACATGTCCATGCTTTAAAACACAAAGCAGTGCTCCTAATGGTCTCACCTGACCATGGAGCACACAACAAACTGCACCGGAACAGCGCCAGGAAGGAAGGTAAAAGACAAACCTTCCTTCTTGGCTTCTCCTGTGCAATGGGGACATATCAGCATGTTAGATTAAAAGGGTTAAAGGGCTTATATGAGCTCCATAGCAGGCACACAGCTGCAGATCCCGGCAGACAAGAGTAATAGTGCAGAGAGATTTATCTAACAGATTTTTGAAGCCAAAACCAGGAACAGACTATAAAGAGAGAACAGGTCATAAAGGAAAGAGTGAGATTACTTCTCTTCAAAAATCCATTCCTGGCTTTGGCTTCCAAAATCTTTTAGATAAATCTGTCTGTATAAACGTACCCTTAGGCTATGTTCACACTACGTAAGTCTCCGAACATATAGCGTTCCGTGAATAAGCGGCCGGAGACTTACGTAGTTTGCGTAAGTATGGAAAGTATACGATGTACGGCTGCACAGTTCACACTACGTAAGAACTTACGCCCGGATCGTACGCTGCGCCGTAAAAAGGAACCAGACCATTGTTTGAGGACGAAAATGCCGTAACTTACGCCCGTAGCGTAACATGCGGTCCCGTACGTAGTGGCGATTTCTTCATTTTTGCACTTTTCTTTGCCGATCCAAAAGGTTCTGTGGGGTGTCCGGGGCTAGCCGAAGATATCCCAGTAAAAGACCGCTGTCGGATCGCAACGTAGGGCGCTCGGGAAGCGTAAGTAGACTACGGGCGTAAGTTCGCGGACCGTACGTAGCCGGCCGCAACTTACGTAAATCCCCGGCCGGAGTTTAACACGTATATGTCCGGCCGCGAAGATATGCGGCCGGACATATACGTAGTGTGAACATAAACGAGCGCCGTTCTGCTAGATCAGCGCTCGTTTACTGGGCCAATTCCACGGCCTGGTTATCGTTAAACAAGGGCTGCAGGGACCTTGTTACTGATGTCCTTGCAGTCCTAGCTTAACTAGTATACATTACCTATGCAGGGTGCAGGGCTCCTCTTCTCCCGGGTCCTGCGCGCTCCTCCAGCGTCAGGGCAGCCTGTCTCGGCTGACAGGCCACTCAGCCAATCACTGGGTGGGACCGCTGTGGCCAGTGATTGGCTGAGTGGAGACAGGCCGCCCTGACGCTGGAGCGCGCGGGATCCGGGACCCGGGGAGAAGCAGGAGAAGAGGAGCCCTGCACCCTGCATAGGTAATGTAAATCGTTAGTCGCCGGCCTCGCACCGCTATTCCACGCAGCAGTGTGCGGTCGGCGCCCGACAAATATAGGTCCTAACCTATATCAACGATCAGCCGATGACAAAGCTGATCGTTGTCTCTATTCCGATTCGGCCAATCATCGCTCCCTGGAACAGGGCCCTTAGGGAGTTATGTGACAGGCAGAGATGTGCCAACCAGTCCCTGTGTACCAGGCTTATACATCTAGGGGTAGATTAGATGGTCAGAAATCCCTTCCCCCGCTAGTTAAGCTCAGATATGTGGCAGCTTTTCTAGTCTTATTATGTCAGTGTGGTCAGATCCAGGGATGAGCTGTGGTTTGTAATCACCCATAGAGGCCGGGCCTCCCCTTCCCTCTAACTGGCTGGGTGCGGGATTTCAGCTCAGGATGGAACCGTCCAATGTGAATATGCCAAAGTCCGTGCCTGGTAAACTATGTGGGCACTGAACAGTTCTCTATAGTGACCACACGGTGGCGCTATTGTACTACTTATTATCCCCACAGCCTGTATCATTGTGTCGTATCTACAGACGGACAATAAATGACATTGTAACAAGGAAGGAGAGAATGGATACAATGTATCTCATCTACAGAGGGGAAGGTTAGACGTTACATTGTACTTTGGGGTCCAGAGATACATTGTAGCTTCACTCGCTGAGATTTCCCATCAACTCCACAACGTCCCCATAGCCAGGACAGCGCCCCCGCCCGCAGCTCCTCCAGCACTGCAGCCAATGTTAGACTAGGATAAGTATATAGGAGAATAGGGGGAAGCGGCGCTGACAATGCCGGAGCCGGGCACAGGGAGGAGGTCACAGCTCAGTGCTGCCTCCTGGCGGATTGTCCCGGTAACCAGCGGCTATATTGTGCTATATGTGACCTCCGGCCGCTAATGTAATGTCCAGCTCCGGCCACGTCCATGCAGCAGCGCTGAGTGTGAGCACCGAGCACCTCGCCAGAAATCTGCCCTAACCCCTGCATGTCCGGAGCGGCGACCCAGAAAGCGGCAAGTACTGTCACTAATAGTCATCGCACCCCAGTATCCCCCATCCCAGAAACCACCGCCCGGGAGCGGGGAGGCCGCGCTGCATCATAGGAGAACACCGGCCACCAGGGGGCGCCACACCGGGAGATCACGGCGGCTGCTGAAGCATCACAGAGCCCGGAGGGAGATACACGGGGAACCCCACTGATCTGTACAAGGGAACAAACAAGCATCAGCCCCAGAAATCCTAAAACCTATATGAACCCCACCCGGCCATAGCGGCCCTGACCCCACTAATAACGGACATAATAGCATCAGAAGAGGGAAATGGCGGCGACAGTAATAGAATAGGCGGGAAAGAGAATATCAACATTACATCTGTGTTCAGCCAATCAACGGAGAGTAGGCGGGGCTGAAAGCTCAGTGCAAAAAAAAAAAAAAAAAAAGACACGCCCCCAGTGTGGATCATATACTCAGTTCTCTGTCAGGTCCGCCTATTTCCTATATAAGCAAGGACTCTAAGCGCGTTCTCTTACAGTTGTTTCTTTACAGCTCAGAGAATGTCTGGACGCGGCAAAGGAGGAAAAGGTCTCGGTAAGGGCGGCGCCAAGAGGCACAGGAAGGTGCTCCGGGATAACATTCAGGGCATCACTAAGCCCGCTATCCGCCGTCTTGCTCGCAGGGGAGGCGTCAAGAGAATCTCCGGCCTCATCTATGAGGAGACTCGCGGTGTCCTGAAAGTCTTCTTGGAGAATGTGATCCGCGACGCCGTCACCTACACCGAGCACGCCAAGAGGAAGACCGTCACCGCCATGGACGTGGTGTACGCCCTCAAGCGCCAGGGCCGCACTCTCTACGGCTTTGGAGGTTAATTCCGCTCCCATTCGGCTCCATCTCCACAACCCAAAGGCTCTTTTCAGAGCCGCCCACGTCTTCTATAAGAGGCTACAATTCCTGGGAACCATTGCTGTGGTTGGCAGTGTGCAGTCTCGGAGGGGCAGCAATATGGGGTTTGTGAACAAATCAAGATTAAACATTATACATATATAACCGAGTGAAAAGATCCACCACTAAAATCAGTCACCTGTAGATGGTGCTAAAACTGAGCTTTGAATTTCAAAATTCCCGCCCGTCGCAAACCCGTTCTTTGTTTGGTCGCAGTCGGTCTGACTCCCATACATAATAGAGATGTCGGAGCTCTATACTGACTGCTCTCCTCCTGCTTATCTTTACTGTCAGCACTCAATATAACCCGGCAAGGGGGATAATTGTTTTTGGGGGAAAGCTTATATAATACAAAAACGCACAAGACCGCCCCCAAGGACAGAGTTCTCATATTCCGGTTTTGTCATTGGGATAGTGGAGCAGAAAACACGTATATGGAATGTACTGTAGTTATCTAGCTCCGGTCTCCTGAAATAAAAGGCACTGCAAGAATAGCGGGCGGGCTCCTCAACATGCTGTGCCGGGGCTATAGGGTATAATACTGCTCAGCGATGTAATACCACCACAGCCAGCAGGTGGCAGCGTCACTGTGCAGTATAGTAAGCTAAGCACTATGCAGGCATGTCATCGGTGTCCGTTGTAACGGGGGAAACAATGAGAGAAGTCAGCACGATCTGCGCTGATGAATGGGCGGCGGCTGTTACATTTATTAGGCGGAAATCGGGGATGAGAACCTACACCTAATTGTATAGAGACAAAGTAAAAAATGGAAATAACCGCATTGTGTGTAACCGAACAGGAGTGACGTAAGAACTTCCCATTCATAAATACTATGCAGTAATAACTCAGCAGTGACAGTAGGTGTCGCTGTTCTCCCATATATCACACCGCTACATAGTAAAGGAAATCTTACCATATATAGGACATATTTTTTATCAACATCTTGAACACGTAGATCAGTTAAGAAAAACAGAAAAAGGAAAACGAACTAGCTGAATTAGATACGACTACGGGAGAAGCTCCAGCTCCGTTCTAGACAACGTGGGTGGCTCTTAGAAGAGCCTTTGGGGTGATAAGAGAAGAGGCAGGAGGCGAGCCGCTCACTTGGCGCTGGTGTACTTGGTGACGGCCTTGGTGCCCTCGGACACGGCGTGCTTGGCCAGCTCTCCCGGCAGCAGCAGGCGCACGGCGGTCTGGATCTCCCGGGAGGTGATGGTAGAGCGCTTGTTGTAGTGAGCCAGGCGAGAGGCTTCCCCTGCGATGCGCTCGAAGATGTCGTTGACGAACGAGTTCATGATGCCCATGGCCTTGGAGGAGATACCGGTGTCAGGGTGGACCTGCTTGAGCACCTTGTACACGTAGATGGCGTAGCTTTCCTTCCTGCTCTTCCTTCGCTTCTTGCCGTCCTTCTTCTGGGTCTTGGTCACGGCTTTCTTGGAGCCCTTCTTGGGCGCTGGGGCAGACTTGGCGGGATCAGGCATGATGATCACTCACAATCCTCCTTCACTGGGACAGAGAAGAATGCTGCTCTCCCCTCCCGCCGCAGCCCTATTTATACCCAGCCCATGCAAATGAGGGCTGCCGCTTGCTCGACCCTCTACTGGAGGAGAGAGTCACCTGACCGGGGAGCGCGTCATAATCCCCGCCCACAGCCGGCTATTGGCGTACCTACAAGCAGGCTGCCCGTTGGCCGGATTCAAATCTACCCAATGACAGGAGGCGGAGGGCGGAGCAAGGAAGTATAAAAAGCCGCAGACGCCGGGCGAGGGAATCTGATCGTGAAAGCGCACGAGCTCGACAATGTCTGGACGCGGCAAACAAGGAGGCAAGGTCCGTGCTAAGGCCAAGACCCGCTCCTCCCGGGCAGGACTGCAGTTCCCCGTCGGTCGTGTGCACAGGCTTCTCCGCAAGGGAAACTACGCTGAGAGGGTTGGCGCCGGCGCTCCGGTCTACCTGGCCGCCGTGCTGGAGTATCTGACCGCTGAGATCCTGGAGTTGGCCGGCAATGCCGCCCGGGACAACAAGAAGACCCGCATCATCCCCCGTCACCTGCAGCTGGCCGTCCGCAACGACGAGGAGCTCAACAAGCTGCTGGGTGGGGTGACCATCGCCCAGGGAGGCGTCCTTCCCAACATCCAGGCCGTGCTGCTGCCCAAGAAGACCGAGAGCAGCAAAGCGGCCAAGAGCAAGTGAGCTCCGCTCATCCATCCGGTACCGTCCGCATCCCCAAAGGCTCTTCTAAGAGCCACCCACCTTCTCATACAGAGCTGTCACCGCTATTATTACATATAACACATGACTGGTAGAGGCTGCAGGGTATCGGCGCTGCCGCATACAGACGGGGGCGCTGTTACTAGTAAATGACACTGACCTCTAGTGACGGCTCCTCCCTGTTACTAGAAGTCTCGTCTTCCCCGGGGATCAGCGCGCAGTATCCGGGCTGTTGGACGGTTTGTATTTCCCGCTCATTGTACGGCTATCAGCAGCACAAAGCTCCCCGCAGTGTTAACCCTTCAGTCCCCGCTGTATTTCTGGCTCCTATTGTTGCTCAGATACCACTCCTCCTCCGATCACAGTGACCACGTCCTAGCTGCCAGGAGACTGATGACACCGGGGGGGATACACTGCAGTCACCGGAGCACAGCGCCGCGCACATCACACAGCCACCACATGTAGTCCTGGGCGATCTCTTACACAGCAGACACTTAGGGGTTAATCCCGGCACTTACACTCTCTCTCCGCCAGGGGGCGGCCTGTATCCGCATACTGTGCTGGGGAATGGGCGGCGGCTGTTACATTTATCAGGCGGGAATCGGAACTTTCACCTAATTGTATAGACGCAAAGTAATAATGGAAATAACCGCATTGTGTGTAACCGAGCGGCAGGAGTGACGTAACAACTTCCCATTCATAAATAGAAGGCAGTAATAGCTCAGCAGTCACAGTAGAGAAATCCTGATCCCCCAACAGCCCCCAATAACCCCGGACCATCACTTCTATGTCTCCTATATACCTGCTGAGACCCTCACATCCCCCATGTCCGGTACACACACCTGCCTATAATTCATTGTTTCCCCACATCTCATCTCATAATAATTACTAATAAACATAAATCGATAGAGAACAGCAGTGTTGATTTGTTGTTTGTGCCAGTGTTATAGTTGAGCTGAGGATTCGTTACTTTGTGCTGTTACCGGGAGCAGAGTTGTCTTTTCCTCCCATTACTCATACTGCACAGGGCTCCTTGTACTTCTATTACCTACCTTTAGTTGTTGTACCTTCTATTCACTATGTATCTCATTACTTTGTATCACTATATATTGCTGCTATTACTGAGCTGAGGGTTCGTTGCAGTGTGTTCTGCTGTATTTCCCTGCGCACAGATGGCTGCTACATGATGTGTTGTACACGATGTTATGTACATGCATATAGCCACACTTGCATTGGTGATTCATTACTATATGTTGCTGTGTGTTGATGCTATTGTTGAGCTGAGGATTTGTTAGAGTGCGTCTCTCTCTCTCTCTCTCTCTCTCTCTCTCCTTTCTCTCTCCCAGCACAGTGACTGCACAGTAAGTGCTCAGACTGAGGTGATCTCCATAGTGGCAGGGAAGGACCTACCTTGTTCTGTAATGTTATTATGTTTTGTTTCTGCCATCTTGTGGTACATAGAGGTAACACATGGTAGAAAGCGCTGACGGGCTTCCTGCTCTGTTTCTGACCACTTGTTGTAGTTCTGATGAGTAGTCAGACTGTTCTATTTCTAGCCACTGTGCTCGGCCTATTCCCTGGGTTATATTATTCTCCATGTGATGGGATTTCTTGTTGGATTTAGATAAAGTTATTGTGGATTTTGGTGTCTTTATTGGTGGTTTCTTTCGTGTTCTTTATTAGTATTAATGGTTTTCCTGCCGATTCATAGAAAGGTGAATAGTTTCAAATAAGCATTAAGGTCAATACGGAGAAGGGGGAGGGGGGTTGGTATAAAAGTTCTCCTAGTGTCAAATCCTGATTATTGTACAGTATAACGGCTGTCTTTATTATTATTATTAATAATAATAATAATAGTAATAATAATAATAGGTGTATACGGGGGTAACAATTCTCCTCATACTTTTTCCTGCTTTACTATGCTCCAGGGTCTCTTACAATCCGTTTTAGTTGGTTACTATTTTTATTGTATGTCGTTCTGATCGGGATATTCAGATTATTTATTCTATTCGTTTTTCTCCCTTTTATTTCTTCTCCAATAATGATTCCCTCCTTGTGGTTTCCTCCTCTCCTTCACTATCGTCCTTATTGCTGAACTTGTTTGTTGTTGATTCTCTCGAAACCCACAATGAACCCAAATGTATCAGTCCTATCACCTAAAGGTTTCTTCCATTGCAGGAATATTAATAATCAATACACTGTATAGGGAATATATAACTCCTTTGTAAGAGCAAAGTAGTTATATTATTTATATAGTGAGGGCAGGAAGAGAGAACATCAGTATAATATACGGAGGAAACACAAGGCCGCCCTATGTCCCGGGATTATACAGAAACTCCCAGAGTCATTTGAGGGATCAATGCTGATTTATAACTATTCACCTTTCTATGAATCGGCAGGAAAACCATTAATACTAATAAAGAACACGAAAGAAACCACCAATAAAGACACCAAAATCCACAATAACTTTATCTAAATCCAACAAGAAATCCCATCACATGGAGAATAATGACATATATGCCTGTAATGCCTCAAAAGCTACCAACCAATCAGGGGCGTTTGGACATCAGGTTTAACTTATAGAAGGGGGCGATCTATAACAACAGCCATAACCCTGAGGAAGGCCGACGTGTGAGCTGCAGCAACGGGTAGATACTTATTGCCTATAAAAGATCGGTACAGTGACGTCACTAACTCATATACACTTACATTGCAGAGACGTCCCTATAGCCAGGGGTTCTGCAGAACCTATGGCAGAAGTGAAGTGGCGCATGCGCTAAATACAATTCTCCTGATATTTCGCACTGTACCATTTTATTGGAATTCCGGGGTCCCTCCTCTTCTTGTAGAGCAGCAGCAGCAGCAAGTGCTTAGTGCTGGGGGAAGTTTCTTTAGTCTTACTAGTTACGGCAGGAATCCTCCGTATTATACACTATATTTATACATGACCGGGCAGGGAGCGAAGCCGCCGCCTGTGTTACCCTCCCGGGCTCTCCCTAGCTCCAGGCCGTCCCCGCATCGTCCATTCAGCTTCCAGGACGGTGGGAATTGTAGAAAAGATCCGTGTGACGGTGACCGGTGCCGGGAATAGAAGGAAGGAGCCGCCGCAGCGGATTTATCCTCCCGGATACACAGAGATGTGCAGTCCGGCAAGACTTATGGCGGAGATCCCGGGGTCTCCTCCCGGCTCCTGCCCAGAACCTCCGCCCGTGACGGGCATAATCGGTCAGGGAGGATGTCCGGGAAGAGGGAATCAGGGAGAAAGCGAGATCCCCTGTCCGGTTCTAACCGAGAAAGGGCTCTTCTCCCGGGCAGGGAAACACAAGGGGTGAGCGGAGAAGAGCTGAGACTTGGACGGGATGGGGGCGGGACCTGTTTTCTGTGTCAGCCAATAGCAGCTCAGGCCGATGGCAGTTTAGCAGCCAATCACAGGCGGCCGCTGTACATATAAGAAGCGCTGGCGGCTGCGGCCTCAGCATTTATCTTCCAGGATAACTTTTTCCTGTAACCGATCACACGATGGCAGAAACCGCGCCAGCCGCTGCTCCTCCCGCCGAACCGGCCGCTAAAACCAAGAAGCAGCCGAAGAAGTCTCCTGCGGGGGGCGCCAAGAAGAGCAAGAAACCTTCCGGTCCCAGCGTGTCCGAGCTGCTCGTCAAAGCCGTGTCTGCCTCCAAGGAGCGCAGCGGGGTGTCCCTGGCGGCCCTGAAGAAGGCTCTGGCTGCCGGAGGCTACGATGTAGACAAGAACAACAGCCGCCTGAAGCTGGCCATCAAGGGGCTGGTGACCAAGGGGACCCTGCTCCAGGTGAAAGGCAGCGGCGCCTCCGGCTCCTTCAAGCTGAACAAGAAGCAGCAGCAGGAGACCAAGGACAAGGCGGCCAAGCCCAAGAAGCCTGCCGCAGCCAAGAAAGTGGCCAAATCTCCTAAGAAGCCGAAGAAGGCTCCGAGCGCGGCCAAGAGCCCGAAAAAGGCCAAGAAGCCTGCAGCGGCCGCCGCCAAGAAAGCGGCCAAGAAGCCGAAGGCTGCTCCCAAGCCCAAGAAAGTCACCAAGAGCCCGGCTAAGAAGGCGGCCAAACCCAAGGCTGCCAAGAGCCCGGCTAAGAAGGTCGCCAAACCCAAGGCTGCCAAGAAGAGCCCGGCTAAGAAGGTCGCCAAACCCAAGGCTGCCAAGAAGAGCGCAGCTAAGAAATAATCGGGAGCCTCGCCCTGTACTTTACCCCCACAAAGGCTCTTCTCAGAGCCACCACCTCCTCCCGGCAGAGCTTTATGACCTCCCCCACATAAACTAGTGTCTACACTCCCTCCCCGTCTGTAGGACGTCACAATATCCAGTCAAGCGCGGTCCATAGGGTCTAGCTCCCCTTCTGGCAGATAAGAGAGCCACTTCCATAACATCAGTCAGTAACCAACCGCGCGCACTTGTATCTATTTGTGCCGCTATAACACTTTGTAGTGTCAGTATTTGGGATAAGAGAAAATAGCACTTGTTACAGTGTGGTGGTAACCTGCAGCCATTAGAACTCGAAGCTCTCGCCACAAGGTGTCGCTGTTATACTGTAACACAATGTAGCTGTCATGTGAGTACACCACGATTGTAGCCTGCTGTAATAAACAGACGGGATGTGAGGAGACTACTGATTCGGGCCGCTGTGAGCATGCACTATATATTGTAGAGGCATTCGGTTAATCAGTGTGAACGCCCGAGACGCGTCACCGATTAATGGATGAGGGAACACGGGGGAGGGCGCTGTTACCGGGAGTTCCTTCCACCCGCTGAGAGGGCCGGATGGGTCCGCCCCTCCTGAATAGATATTACCGACCAAAAGCAGCAGCTATGTTCTGGCGGGCTCGTGGATGTATAAATTAGCCAATGGGATTCAGGGGGTGTGGTTTACAGCAGCCAATGAGCAGGACACCAGCACTATAAATGCTCTGCCTTTTCCTCCGCTCCCATCACATCTCAGTTGTGCCCGTCTATAGAGCATAATGGCCAGAACCAAGCAGACAGCCCGTAAGTCCACCGGAGGGAAAGCTCCCCGCAAGCAGCTGGCCACCAAGGCCGCCAGGAAGAGCGCTCCCGCTACAGGTGGAGTGAAGAAGCCGCATCGTTACCGTCCCGGTACAGTGGCCCTCCGTGAGATCCGCCGCTACCAGAAGTCCACCGAGCTGCTGATCCGCAAGCTTCCCTTCCAGCGCCTGGTGAGAGAGATCGCCCAGGACTTCAAGACCGATCTCCGCTTCCAGAGCTCGGCGGTCATGGCCCTGCAGGAGGCCAGCGAGGCTTACCTGGTGGGCCTGTTCGAGGACACCAACCTGTGCGCTATCCACGCCAAGAGGGTGACCATCATGCCCAAAGACATCCAGCTGGCCCGCAGGATCCGTGGGGAGAGGGCTTAGATCTGCCCCGGGCACCGCATACACCACAAAGGCTCTTTTCAGAGCCACCAAATCCTCCCTTAAAGAGCAGCAGAACCCGAACTCCGCCTTACATGTCCCCGACCCCCTTCTCCTTCCCCCAGCACACGTCAGTCTGCTGTCGTTAACCCTCTCTGCGCTGAGCTAGATGTATTCACTATAGTGTTATAACACGTGCTAGATAAATGTTCTCGGTGCTGTTCTCCGGTGACTGCAGTGTCTATTGTGGCTGTTACAGGAGATCAGTCTCCCCCCTCCCCACGCCCGTCTCCTGACAACTGTGACCCGGGTCAGGTTTCTATAGAAGAGAACACGTGATGTCAGGAGGTGCCAAAGGAATGGCCAGTTACAATCTAATGAGCAATAGGGACACAAGGGCCAAATGACAAGGTTAAGATACAAGACATGGGTCCAGTCCTATCTAGTAGAACCCCCTCCCAACGTGGTGCATGGACACATATACAGAGTAGTCACCGGTAGGGGGCACTATACACGTGGGATTTCCCTGACACTACGCGAGGGCAGGTGGTGCTGAGTATATTGCTGGCTCGGGGCTCTTGATGCACTTGGTTCCTGGGCAGCTGGGATTTCTATCGTCACTTTCTATCTAGGTTTATTACTTGCTTATTATTTGCTTTACATGCGCGCGCTCCTTCTATCGTACACGGACGTTCTGTGACCGTTTTGTCAATCTCCCCGTTCTTTTCTTGCTTTGCGGTAGGATCACTGCTGATATCCGACTGCTCTCCGTATTCCTGACGATTATTATGGGGATTTTTTTTCCCTGCCAGAATCGCATTAGAAACTGGTGACACTAAAAGCGGGAAACTAGCAGCGACGGTTACAGAAAGGGCGGGAAGTTCAAAATCTCCATGTTCAGCCAATCAGGGAGGAAGGGGAGGGGTCAATGATCAAAATGCACGTAGGGATGTCCCGGAAGTGAGTCATCTGTGCGGTTCTCTGTCAGGTCCGCTTATTTCCTATGTAAGCAAGGACTCTAAGCGCGTTCTCTTACAGTTGTTTCTTTACAGCTCAGAGAATGTCTGGACGCGGCAAAGGAGGAAAAGGTCTCGGTAAGGGCGGCGCCAAGAGGCACAGGAAGGTGCTCCGGGATAACATCCAGGGCATCACCAAGCCCGCTATCCGCCGTCTTGCTCGCAGGGGAGGCGTCAAGAGAATCTCCGGCCTCATCTATGAGGAGACTCGCGGTGTCCTGAAAGTCTTCCTGGAGAACGTGATCCGCGACGCCGTCACCTACACCGAGCACGCCAAGAGGAAGACCGTCACCGCCATGGACGTGGTGTACGCCCTCAAGCGCCAGGGCCGCACTCTTTACGGCTTCGGAGGTTAATTCCGCTCCCATTCGGCTCCATCTCCACAACCCAAAGGCTCTTTTCAGAGCCGCCCACGTCTTCTATATGAAAGGCTACAGATCCCGGTCCTCTCGCTGCCGTGTCTATGGAAAGTAGGGCACAAACAATCCAGCCCTAAAGGGGTTCATCTTTTGTCTGATGACTGTAGGGTATTGTGTCAGAATATCGGGGGTCGCGCCAATTTGATGGTGATTAACCCTTCCGTATCTGCATTGTTTTCTGCTATATTGGGTCTCATCATTACAAAGACGTTCACAACTGATTTAATCGAAATGTATATGTTCGATTGTTTATAACTGAATTGGATTAAAAGGCTGAATTAGTTTTTTATATGAAGCCTTTAGAAATCACTGAACAATAAACATGCGGAGGGAATTATTAGATCTAGCAAGCAAACCAATCAGTAATGTCCGGAGACTTGTGTGTGTGCACGAGGCCCAGAACATCTCCTCCTGTCCCGGCAGCTTCCTTCTAGTCCATTAGGACCGGAGAGACACAAATGACCTGGAGATAAAGCAAGTGATTTCAGAAGGTCAGGACGGATTGAGCAGCAGGTATGGTACATGGATAAGAGCTGATTTCTATAAAGGAATAGATTGGGAATATGGATATAAGAAGGGAACAGCTCTATGATATGTTCTGTAATCCCAGCCACTCGTGTCATTATTAATCTCTGTTAAGGTTAAATTTATATGTTGACCTCTCTCTATGGAGAGAAGCCAAAAACCCAGGTAAAGGATGGTTTTTAAATTATATCTAGAGTTGGAATCCTGCAGTGTTACCAGCTCGTTACTTATACGTCACTGACACAGATAAGACAATGTATCATGATTATAAGCCTGGAGAAAATGGCCCAAGTTTTATTATGGTAATCACATTTTATAGACAGATAAAATATAGGGTGGTAACAAATGCTAATAAGACATAGATGAGGCGGTGCTAGTGATTTAGATATTCAGTCATGCGCAATGGCATCTATATTAGTATTCATTATTATTATTCAAAAAGGTTAGAACAATACATTCTGTGCAATGATACTTTCACATTATTCCCACTGTAACAGACAGGCAACTTTCCTCTGAGAATGGCCTTGAACGCTGATAAACATGTCTCTGAGGGAAATAGTTCTTGAGACAAAACATTCTTTCTTGTGTCATATCAGAAGTTTTCCAAGGTAAGAAATGGTCCAACTATAAGTTAACCCTATCAGGGACTCTCTAATGTGCTGGAGCTTCTGAGCAAGAGGCGTATATATATGTAGTCATACAGGTACGGTGCAGGTAGGTAAAATCGTATCGCTGGCCTTATCATTCCCCCATTTGACATCCGTGGAGCATGGATATGGGTCATCACTGGTGGTTGGGTCGTAGCCGGAGGTTTTAAGGACTCTACCCTCAGCCGCAGGTTGATCAAGGGACCACAGGTGAAAACATCCTCCAAGTACTAGTACAGCATCCAACCTCCAGAAATGTCCAGGCGGCACAGATTCAAGAGAACCGATAAGAGAAAGAAAGCATAGTAACGTTAGTCTCTTATATGAGGGTGAAGCTTCTTCCTGTTTGTCGAGGTTTTATACGAGAGAAAATACACATGAACACTTTTACTGAAAAACAGATCAGTATTATGCATAAGACCACTTGGAAGAGACCCTGGAGGACTCCCATTAGTTTATGGGCATCACCATAGGATAGACAAAAATAGTACCATACATTTTATTGAAAGTTATAGATGGCGGAACAAACTTACAGCAGATGAGGTAGGTAGATCTGCAATAACCGAAAGAAAATACTAAACAATGGGTGAGTCTGTACAGTATACATCAATATACAGCTTAGTTACAACAAAACAAATAAAAGCTTATTATCAATACCCAAACTAATATATGTATATGACAAATACCTCTCCAGATTTTATCAAAATAACCAAACATTATTGTCTCATCACTCCTGTCCCTAAGATTTGTCCCTAATCTTGACTACAGATGTAGCCCCCTTCTCTAGGTCCCTTTACCGTAGGACTGCTTTAAAGGTAAGACAATCCTCCGTCCCGAACCTAACTAGTCTCCTGTCACTCCTACGTCTCCCTGTGACACTGAGTGATCAGACAATAAGTTCTTCACTGTATATAATAGACGTGACTCTATCACAAGGACTCTACCACTTTGGTATCATGTGGGTATTGGAAAGTCACAAAAACTAACTTTAAAAAGTTTCTGAAAAAGAAAAGTTTAGATGTGAACAAATCTTATCTCATGGCAAAAGCAAAATGAAAAGTTGATTGATACATAAACCAAAAACAGCATAACAGGTAAATGCAATAAAATCTCCACAATGTGACCTACTATGTAACCACTAGATTCACTTATAATAACCAATTAGTGAATTCACAATCTTCAGTAAGGGATTCTCAAAATTTCCACTTCTTTTTAGTCTTTTTACTTCATTTTGTACCTAGAAAACGTCTTTATGATTAGATCACACAGGACTAATGACTGGTCGCATGGTCACATCTCTTCCTGTACATAATCATATAGTATAATACATACACCAATAATATGAAGTAACTGGGCGCTTAATACCGATATAATATTTGGATCCTACTGAATTGTCTCTTGTCTCACTGAGATCATCACATATTACACATAAAATAACCACCATAGAAATAACAGCAAAGTGTAAACGATACATCACCTAAGGTTTCAAAGCCTTTTTATGAGAATAATATATCATATGATCCTTTTTGTAATAGTAGCATTGGTATGGATCCTTTATCCTTAAAACCCATCTTTTGACTGACAGGCCTCTTTACAGACACTTGGACTCTTGGCCTCAGTTATATCGCTTCTTTTAAGGCCACTAGTATAACCTCAGGCATTGGCTTTGTCGTCTCCCATAGTTTTGGCTTGACCTGTAAAGAAGACACCAATACAGACAAGGACATACCTATATAGGCCACCTGTGGCAGCTGGATGACGTCCACTTACATTCCCTAAAACAGGCAGGAAGATGACAGACTATGCAGACAGGCACTTTACGGTGTTACTTACAGTAGGTTATGACAGGTGTAGATAATACAGCCCTACACAACCCTCTTTGCTATATTTGTTGTCCCCTGGGCCGCCCAATGTGAGGATACTACATCACATTACACATGGCTTCCTTCTGCTGGTTTTGTCAGATAACTTACAGTGGGATACAAGGCTGTCGGCAAATAGTTATTGGATGCCATCTTTACCCTGTACCTCTTCTCCATCCGCTGGTCTCACAGCTTGTTGCTGATTGTCTCTGGAAAAGACTTAAAAACAAACAGATCCACATCTCCCCTCCACCTGTACACTATGTACGGTTACCTCAGGAAGAGACTGGAAACATCTCCCCATTCCCTTGTACGCTTTGTACGCTGTTACCTTGGGAAGAGCATGGAAACCACCGCATCACCAGCTTTATCCATCATCCATCACCCTTTTTGGCATCAGGGTTTGTCTGCGTGAACGTTGCGTCAGCCGCTCTATGGCACATTTCTTCTTCTTTGAACAGTTTTTTTTTTTTTTTTTACAAGTGTTTTTGGTAAGCCCAGGGACCAAACAAATCTCTAATTTGCCAATTAACCCATAATGGTGGGCTTCATATAGACATCTGCACAGTTACCTTCAACCATCCTACATGTCTCAGTGATTGTCCTCACCTCCAGCTTATAGCAGGAGCGGTTTCTGCAGTGGAACGTCACTCTGCATGGCGGTCACCATATATCCTTGCGTCTTGTGTCATCCATCTTTGAAAAGTCTGGGATAATCTACAATGAAAACTTTTAAACTTTCATTAATATTTGGGCTTTCAATTACATTTTCATCTTTCACAATTTAAAATATCAAACACAATAAGTAATAAAAACATCCTTATTCAAAAATAAAAAATTTGTACGGTGTTTAAAAAAAAATTTAAAACATCAAAATTGGCTACTCCATCAAAATGGCAAAATTGGCTACTCCATTTCCATTCACCTCCATCCCCTCCCCCATTTGAATCTACATCAAGAGGCAACAGAGATGCTGGATTCAATGCACTTAACACAAAATATATATATATTGGGGGGGCATAAGGAGTGCAGACTGGAGCCATGGACATGGGTTTGGTTTTTACTAGGGATAAAAGTACATATATATTCATGAGCTAAGTTTGCTATAATCATCACAAAACTGTTAACCCTAAAAATAAAAACATTAAAAAAATTAAATGAATCCACTGAAATGAATATTCCTTCAATCCGCTGCTCTTATCAGTAAACAGAACGCTCTGTACCTCACTTCTAACCTTGAGCAGTGAGCAGTTTTTTTTTTTTTTTTTTTTTCTAACATCCTTGAAGTTACAGAAGATATCAGCGCTGTGCTCCTATGCACCAGACTGTAACCTTGGACAGTGGCACACATACTTATAACTTAGTAGGAAAAAAAAAACAATTTGCGTAGAACTTATTAGGATAGATGTGTACACATATGTACACATATATATATATAAACACTTGTTAAATAAAGTTACATAGAAATATATATATTTTACTGTAGTAAACTACTTCTTCTTTGAAATATCATACGTTGGGGACACACACTTAAAGAAAATCTGCTTACAATATATATTGGGATACATATATATACCTACAAAATACTTTTTAAATAAAAATGTGTAAGTTACAGTAATAAGTTACTACAGGCTCCTTATACCATTGGGTTCTTAATAAGTGCACAAAATTCTGCGTTTGATCTTTACCAATTATCACTTTTCTCTTGACATTCCAAATAAACGTACTTTTTCTCTCTGACTCCTACTGACACTTCCGTATACACTAATAGGTCTACTAGACCTGATTCCTTCAAACAGTCTCATTGCTTTTCCCTCCAACAAACCTTTGTCTAACTTTCTTCACCATCAGGTAATAATATTCATTAATAAATGTGCAAAACAGTTGTTAGACTCTATCGGAGAGTCCTGTGCCCGCCCCCTCAGTGACACTAAGCAGTATGGGCGGAGGACAGAAATGCCAGGAGTTAAAATGGCCACCGGACTAGATAACCGGATATAGGGGTGTTGGCTTAGGGCATGGTTTTGAGACGTTACAATTATAATACAGACGTGGATGATATGTGGGAGTGGTTGGCTTTCAGTCGCCATCTTTGAGGGCTGATTACAGAAAAGTGGCGTACACAAATAAGCAAATGTTCCACGGTCGGGACAACAGAAAATGATCAACATTTTTTAACACGTAACATACTTCTAAAGGGGAACACCAGCTTAGTAAGACTGGCTGAAATACAGTATAATGTAGGAGCGTACATTACATTACACTAACAGCTCTGATTCTCTTTTTTTTTTCCTCTAACTCTGCTTGCATGTGATCTGCAGCCCTCAGAGCTGGTTGATGGCCTTGTACAAAACATAACAAATAACACACAAAAAAAACTTTGTATGCTGCTTCACTACGCAGCATTAATTAACCTCTTCAGCTCTCTCAGTACTGTATCTAGCAATGAGCTGGACTGTTCTCCTTGTCTGAGTACGTGGCTTTGTACTTAGACACTTACATGGCACTGTACACTATTTGAGGTTAGGCTGCCCACCTCCACAAAGGCATTGGTCTTACTATCAGGTAAGGGGCACTTTAAATCAAAGTAACTACTTCAACAGCCAACCAAGGGGAAGATTCCTGCAGAACAGAGGGTCTATACGCCACCATTGGACGTAGGTTGGCTTTTCGCAGGATCTGGGGTTTGTATACAGATATAAACTGGGTACAATGGTGTAACATAATGATGTGGCTTGGGTCGGCCACACACACTACAATATTCTGTCTTATCTAGATATTGTTGGTCACCGGCACATGACATGTCCACCCAGCTGGACCTGTGCTTCCCACCCATTATCCTGAATGTTTTCCTTCTGTCTGACCCTCTGGCTCTCATCTATCTACTCCACACCCTCCCCTCTTAGAACTCTAATCCTTGATTCCCCCTTAGGGATAGTACTTCGATTAACCCCTAAGATTCCTGGAAATTCCAAGGACCCATTTGCCCTGCATGTTACATGTAGGTCTGGTTACCTACCCACAAGGCAAAAATAAGTGTGCACAGGAGTGTAAGGGGTTTCCCAGGTGTTGGTCAGAGAGCCAGAGGTTGGTGGGGCTAAGGCATGTATCTGCCTTCATATCAAACCTCCTAAAGATCTGTTCTAGATCTTGCACTGCATCTTCTCATGCCCATCGCTAACTATATCTTTCTTAGCTTCACATCAGCTTCACATAAACTTCTTGTGGAGACTGGGGATCCCTTCTTTTAGAGAATAACTGTCTCATCCTTGCTCAGCTAATCCCTAGGTAGCGTATTGGGGAACGAAACCTAAACCTTAGGTTTTAACAAGCACAGCCGCTATAGGCCCAGCCGTCACAGTGACACACTATGGCGACGCACTACAGCAACCTTGCTATAGGCCCAGCCGTCACAGTGACACACTATGGCGACGCACTACAGCAACCTACTGTCCCTCGTTGCTAATTCCTCCTAGGGGGCAAGGGGGTAAGTCACAGATCTTCTGACCTGCTCTCTACCACAGTACAAGCACAAATAATGGGATCAATACAAGTATTGTTCCCGCTGCTCGAGACAGATATCACTTATCAGGAACCCGTTCACTCCAAAAGTTATGTGCCTGCTGTCTGTGACCTCGCAGCTGTTCTCGATGCCATGCTGTATTACAAGGGTTAAGCATTAATCACAGCCTCCCCGTAAGGACGCAGAAGTGAATAAGTTCGGCAATCCCTTTCCTTAATTCAGCATAAATACAGCAACAGCTTATCTCAATCACACCACAGTTTGCGACGGCAATGCAGCACTTTAACCTTGTCCTATCCTGGGTTACAGAGTTCTTTGTCTAACAATTAGACTCAGCTTTACAAACATATATAGAGAACACAGGTGTGACGGGAATCTGATTAGATCCGTTCCCCTGAGGCACAGATAGTACGTAAGAAAGGAAAGTCTTTCTTACCTGGCCAGTTATATCTGCGCGTCCGATGACGGATAAATCACCACATCCCGTCTGTCTGCGTTCTAGTTTGCAAGAGGCTGAGTCCCTGCCAAGGGCGCCAAATGTTAAGGTTAAATTTATATGTTGACCTCTCTCTATGGAGAGAAGCCAAAAACCCAGGTAAAGGATGGTTTTTAAATTATATCTAGAGTTGGAATCCTGCAGTGTTACCAGCTCGTTACTTATACGTCACTGACACAGATAAGACAATGTATCATGATTATAAGCCTGGAGAAAATGGCCCAAGTTTTATTATGGTAATCACATTTTATAGACAGATAAAATATAGGGTGGTAACAAATGCTAATAAGACATAGATGAGGCGGTGCTAGTGATTTAGATATTCAGTCATGCGCAATGGCATCTATATTAGTATTCATTATTATTATTCAAAAAGGTTAGAACAATACATTCTGTGCAATGATACTTTCACATTATTCCCACTGTAACAGACAGGCAACTTTCCTCTGAGAATGGCCTTGAACGCTGATAAACATGTCTCTGAGGGAAATAGTTCTTGAGACAAAACATTCTTTCTTGTGTCATATCAGAAGTTTTCCAAGGTAAGAAATGGTCCAACTATAAGTTAACCCTATCAGGGACTCTCTAATGTGCTGGAGCTTCTGAGCAAGAGGCGTATATATATGTAGTCATACAGGTACGGTGCAGGTAGGTAAAATCGTATCGCTGGCCTTATCATCTCTGAATATATAATCGAGAATAGGGCAGGATTGTGCAATATATGTGTGAATCTAAGAGATTCCAATCACCAGAAAGCAAATCACTGTACAGCAACTTGCCCAAATGTTACTGTATGTAATGTAGCCTTGTTATGTTTTAAATTATTGTGCTGTTCCTATTTTAACAAATAATGTCCCTGCAAAGTATTAGACTTCATGAAGGCCACTGCATACATAACTGCACTACATAATGAATATTTTACATCTAAAATATTTTAGATGTTGTATCCATAAAATAAAAACACAAAATAGTCTGAAATATAAATATAGCAAAAATAAAATAACATGGATGATAATGTATTAATCCATGTACATACTTTCTTGTGTCTCTGTCCTGCACCATTTCCTAGATCCCTGCTTGCTGTCAGTAAATGGAATCATTCGGGATCCTTCTCACAGCAGAGGGTCTGTTACAGTTGTATGTGGTCTAGGACAGTCATTAGCCTGGATACAGTCCACCTGCACCGATACATTGTAGCACAGATGACTTTTATCACTCCAGAGACTTGTGTAGCATTATAACAGGTGTTCAGTATTAGGTCTGCACAGGTTTTCTGGATGTGAACAAGGATCTTTTAGTCACTGACAGCCAGCAGAGATCTTGGACATGAAGAAACTGAAACACAAGCCGGCTACACAACCATATCAGAACTTTTCATTATACAGTGATTATATTTTATTTATACAAAACTTTATACCAGCGGTCTTCAAATGGCGGAACTGATGGGGAACTACAACTCCCAGTATGCCCTGGCAGCCTGTGAACAGACAGACAGTATATATCACATGAATAAACAGACATGTACCTCCCTCTGTGTAATGGTCTTTATACCAGGGTGACTCCTACCTGAGAGAACATCAGGGGGACCAGGGAAAGGTAAGTATGCATTCTTTTCCTATATACCTTCAACAGCAGACAGTCCATTAGACAAGTTGTTTTGTATGTGTCAGTAAAAACAAAAACTGGGCAAGGCTTAGATATGCCATCGGTGTTTGCATCAATGTACTGAGAAACCAGCACTGAAGTAGTCTTAAAGCAAGAGGGTTTTTTATGCTTGGATACTTTCCCCTGAACAGTTCCAGAAAAAACATCCAGATAAAGGTTGTAGGTCTTGTAGCCACCACTAGGGGGAACTGGCTGCAGGTGAATTCCTTATTGAGTTTAGTCACAGCTGTAAAAATCTGCACAGTGAGCGCCCCCTGGTGGAAAACAGCATTGCCTGCACCACCCCAAACATTATCATCATCATTCATCAATACTCAAAATAATAAAATGACATTAAATAGTCCCCACTAGAGATGAGCGAACTTAAAGGGCAACTCCAGTTTAAATCAACTGGTGTAAGAAAGTGCCAGAGATTTGTAATTTACTTCTATTAAAAAAATCTCAAGTCTTCCAGTACTTATCAGCTGCAGCATGTCCAACATATCTATGCCTGTGTCTATGACATACAGCAGCTGATAAGTACTGGAAGACCTGAGATTTTTTTTAATAGAAGTAAATTACAAATCTCTGGCACTTTTGGACACTAGTTGATTTGAAAGAAAAAAAAAAAAATCACTTGAGTTGCCCTTGATATTTACGAGCTGAGATTCATTCCGAACTTATTGCAGAGTTCTAAACAACTTTTTAATAATGGCAGTTGCGCATCTTAAAAAAAAAAATTAAAAAAAAATTGTACGCGCACCTGTCTGTGCTCCCCCAGTGTATCGAGTCACCTGCAGCCCGTTCAGCCAATCACTGACTGAGATGGGATAGCACCATGACCAGTGATTGGCTAAGCGGCCTATCACTCTAGTGACTGCAGTGCATCTCCATGACAGTGAGTACCGGTGTGAACAGTCTCCTGGCAGGTAGGACGTGTTCACTATGAAGGGGTCTCTAAGAATCATGGAGCAACAATAGGAGCCAGAAATACAGTGGGCGCTGAAGGGTTAACAGTGCTGTATATGACTTCTCTATTACACGGCCATTATTACAGCATCTCAATAAGATAAAAGAACTTTCTGCATGTTACTTATATATAACTACTAAGTCTATACAGAGATATAGAGCTCTGCATGAGAAGAGGGAACTCCGACCACTATAAATATAACTTACAATGATCTAGAACCCAGTATGACAATCATAGGCAGCCTGATGGGGAGTTACCTGATGACGTTATCCTGTAAATATTCTCATTCCCCAGCCAGAAATCAGATAGACGGCTGCCAAATTCCATCTTGTAACCGGACCACGGGTGCCTAGTGGTAAATACAGCCCTGCCTCTCACTATTCCACCATGTCGACTCTCTGTCCATCCCTGCACTGTATGGAGTGGGGTCAGTAGCCAAGTCTGCTCCATACATGGTGGCGCAGTGTATTACAGCTGACAACTGCCCGTGGTTACTGGAGAACGTTAGACCCAGATGCTGAACCTGCTTAGTGATTAGCAATTGTGGCAACTGGGGAGCATCTAGTCAAACAAGTTTTTTTTTTGCCCCACAGGGATTAAGAATATGATGGTGTAAAAAAAAAAAGGAATTTTTTTTTCCCTAGTAAAACATACACATGTTAGCGGAAGTGATAGATCTAAGGGCCAGTTCACACAGAGTAAAACTGGCGGAATTCCGCGGCAGAACTCTTTGCCTGTATGACAGAGGCTGGCGGGATTCTGCAGCAGTCTATGGGAGGCTCGCACACCTCCTCTTCCCACGCCTCTCTGCTCGGAAGAATTGACACGTCAATTCTTCCGTGGGAGAGAGAGGAGGCACACGAGCCAGTATGACACAGAGACTGGTTGGATTCCGGGGCGGAGAGTTCTGCGGCAAAATCTGCCAGTTTTACTCTGTGTGAACTGGCCCTTTTAGAGATGAGGAAGAAAAAAAGAAACTATGTTATGAAATATAAAATCTATGGAAAGGAGGTAATTGGGTAATTGCCTTCTCCTTCCCCAGGGTTAGGGGTAAATAAGACATCACCTCTCTGCCCTACTGCCCCTCAGTGATTCTCATTTATTGGTTAGTTCCCTTTGCGTCTTCTTATGATACATCTAACCAGGAGAGACAACAAAATGATCTTACAAGTAAAAGGAAGGAGGCCTGAAGATGTCACTCACTGTTCCGGAGAGCCTAGATCCCCCGTATCGCCTATACACATGAAGAAAGACAATCACTCAGAGGGGTCTCATAGTTTATTACTGGTTACATCATACATGGAGTCCAATAAACTGGATAGGATGGAGAATCTTTGCTTTCAAATTCAATGACTTTACCTTTTGGTCCTTGCGGCCCTGGAAGACCCGGATCTCCTGCAGGAAAGTAGAAATGACAAATTATATCTGTATAGAACTAGGTCACAGAGTAGGAAGGACTGGAGAAGTATGGTGGAGTAATGAGGAAGAATACAGACAAGATACAACCATCAGACGAATAGAGGGGTGGAGGATATTATGGAGGTCTTTCCAAGGGTTGGCAGGTGTTCTGTCTATAGAGTTCCCAGAGGACCTAGATAAAACACATTGTATAGACATATAATGTGCACTAGCAGTGTCCCAGAGTGGGTTTCCACTGCTTTAATGCAGCATATGTAGGTCAGTACATGAATGCTAGAATGATCTGGGGCTGAATGATGTAGTTTGCACTCCCACCACCAGATGTCAGAATGTATTTTCACTCTCTAGAATGGCTTAAGGAAATTCACTAGAATGGTTAACTGCGAAGCTGGATTGCCTTATGCATTTTCTATAATTATGGCCACTATCTGATGTTTTACTGTGCACCAGTCTCTGAGCTGGGTATTCTAGAGTCTTCCCTAATATGTCTTATAACCTATTACAGTATAGATTATTTGCTCTCTGCCCTATCATGTCAACCCTTGGGGATAGAAGTGCTGAGGCATCTGTGATTTGAGGTAGTTATTCAGAGAGAGGCACACAAGATAAAAGAGAGCCTTCCGAGAAGCTTCTTCCAGGGCCTGGCCTGGTGGCCAGGACCCACCTCCTTAGGGGTCACCCCAACGCCTAACTTTTCCCACTAGGTGGGCCTACGTTGTAGTGCTGACTGGTCTAGTGTCACTTGGTGCCCACAAGACAGCATTAAGCGGATGTGCATTCCCATGGGCGTAGGTACTCCTTTTAGAAGGAGTACCTTAGGGTTTGTGTTTGTGTTTCTCCGACAGTCCACTGCCACCACCACAGATTAACAAGCAGCGTTACAAGTCTAGTCAAGCACCAAGTATATTCAGAGACTGTAGATTCTATTCTTCCACCAGTGAGAGGCTGTGATATTGTCAAGTATTGTACTACAAACAATAAGCTGTGAAGTATATCCAAGTCTATATTATATCCAAAGTTACCCAACTCAACTCAAGAGGTGACCGGTAATATACGGGAAAGGGTGTACATCTGCAAGCCTGGATGAGATGGTGAAGTCCAGGCAAAGTTGTGTGGTTCAGTAGAGCTATTCTGCTGAACTATATATTCGTATAACTGGCCCTGGATTTTATAGGTGCGTAGTAGAGTGTGGAGGCAATGGAAGGTCCCATTACCAATCCCACCTGCCGTTCCCTCCCCAATCTATTCCGCACCTTGTGCTCAGGTGTAGTCAGGGTCAAATTGCTCCAACATAAAAGGCGGCACAGAGGGAAAAGAAATGCTGAGAGCTTGTGGCCTGTTCACACACTGCTCTGTAGAGCTGCTATTGAGTTAGAGCCCAGCTGGTCAGGTGTGTATTTTGTATCCTCCTAGTAACCAGGGAGCTACTAGCACTTGGTATCGTCTCAGTAAATAGGGACAAGAAATAGCATAGGAAAACTCAACACGTTCTACCTTGAGATGTCTATAAGTTGGCAGACGTTGCAGTAGATTATACCTCAGTAAGCATTACATGGGAGAGGTCTCCAGGTGTTCTCTAATAAGACATCTCAGTAGACACTACCTGGAAAGCTATTACAGTATTGGTTTTTATCCCTGTATAAGAACTGTTGTTAGTGCATCTAGTATATAAGATCCAATCTTGTTCTTTTGGTGGTCCACATTCTTCTTTGTCTCCTGGAGGCAGGTCCGTTTTAATACATTGGTGGGCCCAGTGCACAGCCCTCAAGAGTGCCCCCCCTTACCTTTCTGCACATTGTATAATGTACTGAATTTGCCCCCACACTGCATCAAGAGCCCCAATACATACAGTAGTTACCTTATAACACTATTTCCACCATACAGTGATTACATATTACATAAAAACTGCACTAAACAAAACAGAAAGATATCACCAATGATACCATTACATAATACCGCCACACCATGACCCCTATCAGTACAAGCCTATAACAGAGTGAAGTTACATCCAGTGACTCACCGGGGGTGTCTTCTCCGATCAGAGTCTGTCACCTTTTCTTTTTCTCTCCATCCAGCCTGGGCCACCTTGAAGTCTTCTCCTGGCTGTGAATCTTCTCTCCAGAATCTGCTAGACAAATATTTTAGGCTCCAACACATACAGTAGTTAGGTCCCTTGTACCCCTATACAGTAGTTACACCCCTCTGTACTCCTACATAGTTACACCCCTCTGTGCCTCCATAGTTTTAAGGTGTCCCTGTAGTATATAGACCCTCATGTGCTCCTCCAGTTATATACAGCCCTCCTGTGCGCTCCCCCATTAGTATATAGCCCCCCTGTGCACTCTCCCCAGTAGTATATAGCCCCCCTGTGCTCTCCCACAATAGTATATAGCCCCCCTGTGCTCTCCCACAATAGTATATAGCCCCCCTGTGCTCTCCCACAATAGTATATAGCCCCCCTGTGCTCTCCCACAATAGTATATAGCCCCCCTGTGCTCTCCCACAATAGTATATAGCCCCCCTGTGCTCTCCAATAGTATATAGACCCCTATGCTCTCCCACAATAGTATATAGCCCCCCTGTGCTCTCCCACAATAGTATATAGCCCCCCTGTGCTCTCCCACAATAGTATATAGCCCCCCTGTGCTCTCCCACAATAGTATATAGCCCCCCTGTGCTCGCCCCCAATAGTATATAGCCCCCCTGTGCTCCTCCTCAATAGTATATAGCCCCCCTGTGCTCTCCCCAATAGTATATAGCCCCCCTGTGCTCTCCATAATATATAGCCCCCTGTGCTCTCCCCCATAGTATATAGACCCCTGTGCTCCCCAATAGTATATAGCCCCCCTGTGCTCTCCCCAATAGTAAATAGCCCCCCTGTGCTCTCCATAATATATAGCCCCCTGTGCTCTCCCCCATAGTATATAGACCCCTGTGCTCCCCAATAGTATATAGCTCCCCTGTGTTCCCCAATAGTATATAGCCCCCTGTGCTCCCCAATAGTATATAGCTAACCTGTGTTCCCCAATAGTATATAACCCCCTGTGCTCCCCCATAGTATATAGCCCCCTGTGCTCCCCCATAGTATATAGCCCCCTGTGCTCCCCAGTAGTATATAGCCCCCTGTGCTCCCCATAGTATATAGCTCCCCTGTGCTCCCCCATAGTATATAGCCCCCTGTGCTCCCCCATAGTATATAGCTCCCCTGTGCTCCCCCATAGTATATAGCTCCCCTGTGCTTCCCCATTGTATATAGCCCCCCGTGCTCCCCCATTGTATATAGCTCCCCTGTGCTCCCCAATAGTATATAGCCCCCGTTCTCCCCCATAGTATATAGCCCCCTGTGCTCCCCAATAGTATATAGCTGCTATATAACATTGAAAAAAACAAACACTTACTCACCTAGGTCCACGCGTTCCTCTTCTCTTCCCTCTTGTGGCCGCACTTCCTGCAGTCACAAGAGGCTGCACTCCCCTTACCCTCGCGCCGATGCTCCAGTGACGTCGGGCGCTAGAGGGAGAGTGCGGCCTCTTGTGACCGCAGGAAGTGCGGCCACAAGAGTGACTGACAGGGAGGGAGCCAATGGCTCTCTCTCTGTCAGTGTCGCTGCTGCTGCAGCGCTGAAGCGCCGCAGCAGCAGTGGACTGGGGAAGCGGCGGACTGGGGGGGCCCTGCAGGGGGCGCCATGGAGGGGTAAGTAGATTACCCATCCATGGCGCTCCCCCCTGACAGGCTGGTGGCCGGAGCCCTGTGCGACCGCATTGGTCGCACATAGCAACTGCCGGCCTACTCGGGGGGGGGCCCTTTAACCAGTGGGCCCGGTGCACGTGCACCATGTGCCCTCTGGTTAAAGCGGCCCTGCCTGGAGGTACCCCAACATCCTCGAAGGACAGTTATCTGCCCTCTATTTATGTGTTGATAAGAATTTGTTCTACTTTGATGACCCGTGACAATTCAGATTATTTGCGAAACATGGTGGTCGCACATGTTTTCAGGTATTTTAGTGAGTTGGCGGGTACAAGGGACTATCCATAATTGGCTGTAACCCTGCCCCAGCATGTCCATGCTATAGACACATAGCAGGAGCTCTATACAGGAGGACTAGAAGTACCAACATGTCCATGCTTTAAAACACAAAGCAGTGCTCCTAATGGTCTCACCTGACCATGGAGCACACAACAAACTGCACCGGAACAGCGCCAGGAAGGAAGGTAAAAGACAAACCTTCCTTCTTGGCTTCTCCTGTGCAATGGGGACATATCAGCATGTTAGATTAAAAGGGTTAAAGGGCTTATATGAGCTCCATAGCAGGCACACAGCTGCAGATCCCGGCAGACAAGAGTAATAGTGCAGAGAGATTTATCTAACAGATTTTTGAAGCCAAAACCAGGAACAGACTATAAAGAGAGAACAGGTCATAAAGGAAAGAGTGAGATTACTTCTCTTCAAAAATCCATTCCTGGCTTTGGCTTCCAAAATCTTTTAGATAAATCTGTCTGTATAAACGTACCCTTAGGCTATGTTCACACTACGTAAGTCTCCGAACGTATAGCGTTCCGTGAATAAGCGGCCGGAGACTTACGTAGTTTGCGTAAGTATGGAAAGTATACGATGTACGGCTGCACAGTTCACACTACGTAAGAACTTACGCCCGGATCGTACGCTGCGCCGTAAAAAAGGAACCAGACCATTGTTTGAGGACGAAAATGCCGTAACTTACGCCCGTAGCGTAACATGCGGTCCCGTACGTAGTGGCGATTTCTTCATTTTTGCACTTTTCTTTGCCGATCCAAAAGGTTCTGTGGGGTGTCCGGGGCTAGCCGAAGATATCCCAGTAAAAGACCGCTGTCGGATCGCAACGTAGGGCGCTCGGGAAGCGTAAGTAGACTACGGGCGTAAGTTCGCGGACCGTACGTAGCCGGCCGCAACTTACGTAAATCCCCGGCCGGAGTTTAACACGTATATGTCCGGCCGCGAAGATATGCGGCCGGACATATACGTAGTGTGAACATAAACGAGCGCCGTTCTGCTAGATCAGCGCTCGTTTACTGGGCCAATTCCACGGCCTGGTTATCGTTAAACAAGGGCTGCAGGGACCTTGTTACTGATGTCCTTGCAGTCCTAGCTTAACTAGTATACATTACCTATGCAGGGTGCAGGGCTCCTCTTCTCCCGGGTCCTGCGCGCTCCTCCAGCGTCAGGGCAGCCTGTCTCGGCTGACAGGCCACTCAGCCAATCACTGGGTGGGACCGCTGTGGCCAGTGATTGGCTGAGTGGAGACAGGCCGCCCTGACGCTGGAGCGCGCGGGATCCGGGACCCGGGGAGAAGCAGGAGAAGAGGAGCCCTGCACCCTGCATAGGTAATGTAAATCGTTAGTCGCCGGCCTCGCACCGCTATTCCACGCAGCAGTGTGCGGTCGGCGCCCGACAAATATAGGTCCTAACCTATATCAACGATCAGCCGATGACAAAGCTGATCGTTGTCTCTATTCCGATTCGGCCAATCATCACTCCCTGGAACAGGGCCCTTAGGGAGTTATGTGACAGGCAGAGATGTGCCAACCAGTCCCTGTGTACCAGGCTTATACATCTAGGGGTAGATTAGATGGTCAGAAATCCCTTCCCCCGCTAGTTAAGCTCAGATATGTGGCAGCTTTTCTAGTCTTATTATGTCAGTGTGGTCAGATCCAGGGATGAGCTGTGGTTTGTAATCACCCATAGAGGCCGGGCCTCCCCTTCCCTCTAACTGGCTGGGTGCGGGATTTCAGCTCAGGATGGAACCGTCCAATGTGAATATGCCAAAGTCCGTGCCTGGTAAACTATGTGGGCACTGAACAGTTCTCTATAGTGACCACACGGTGGCGCTATTGTACTACTTATTATCCCCACAGCCTGTATCATTGTGTCGTATCTACAGACGGACAATAAATGACATTGTAACAAGGAAGGAGAGAATGGATACAATGTATCTCATCTACAGAGGGGAAGGTTAGACGTTACATTGTACTTTGGGGTCCAGAGATACATTGTAGCTTCACTCGCTGAGATTTCCCATCAACTCCACAACGTCCCCATAGCCAGGACAGCGCCCCCGCCCGCAGCTCCTCCAGCACTGCAGCCAATGTTAGACTAGGATAAGTATATAGGAGAATAGGGGGAAGCGGCGCTGACAATGCCGGAGCCGGGCACAGGGAGGAGGTCACAGCTCAGTGCTGCCTCCTGGCGGATTGTCCCGGTAACCAGCGGCTATATTGTGCTATATGTGACCTCCGGCCGCTAATGTAATGTCCAGCTCCGGCCACGTCCATGCAGCAGCGCTGAGTGTGAGCACCGAGCACCTCGCCAGAAATCTGCCCTAACCCCTGCATGTCCGGAGCGGCGACCCAGAAAGCGGCAAGTACTGTCACTAATAGTCATCGCACCCCAGTATCCCCCATCCCAGAAACCACCGCCCGGGAGCGGGGAGGCCGCGCTGCATCATAGGAGAACACCGGCCACCAGGGGGCGCCACACCGGGAGATCACGGCGGCTGCTGAAGCATCACAGAGCCCGGAGGGAGATACACGGGGAACCCCACTGATCTGTACAAGGGAACAAACAAGCATCAGCCCCAGAAATCCTAAAACCTATATGAACCCCACCCGGCCATAGCGGCCCTGACCCCACTAATAACGGACATAATAGCATCAGAAGAGGGAAATGGCGGCGACAGTAATAGAATAGGCGGGAAAGAGAATATCAACATTACATCTGTGTTCAGCCAATCAACGGAGAGTAGGCGGGGCTGAAAGCTCAGTGCAAAAAAAAAAAAAAAAAAAAAGACACGCCCCCAGTGTGGATCATATACTCAGTTCTCTGTCAGGTCCGCCTATTTCCTATATAAGCAAGGACTCTAAGCGCGTTCTCTTACAGTTGTTTCTTTACAGCTCAGAGAATGTCTGGACGCGGCAAAGGAGGAAAAGGTCTCGGTAAGGGCGGCGCCAAGAGGCACAGGAAGGTGCTCCGGGATAACATTCAGGGCATCACTAAGCCCGCTATCCGCCGTCTTGCTCGCAGGGGAGGCGTCAAGAGAATCTCCGGCCTCATCTATGAGGAGACTCGCGGTGTCCTGAAAGTCTTCTTGGAGAATGTGATCCGCGACGCCGTCACCTACACCGAGCACGCCAAGAGGAAGACCGTCACCGCCATGGACGTGGTGTACGCCCTCAAGCGCCAGGGCCGCACTCTCTACGGCTTTGGAGGTTAATTCCGCTCCCATTCGGCTCCATCTCCACAACCCAAAGGCTCTTTTCAGAGCCGCCCACGTCTTCTATAAGAGGCTACAATTCCTGGGAACCATTGCTGTGGTTGGCAGTGTGCAGTCTCGGAGGGGCAGCAATATGGGGTTTGTGAACAAATCAAGATTAAACATTATACATATATAACCGAGTGAAAAGATCCACCACTAAAATCAGTCACCTGTAGATGGTGCTAAAACTGAGCTTTGAATTTCAAAATTCCCGCCCGTCGCACACCCGTTCTTTGTTTGGTCGCAGTCGGTCTGACTCCCATACATAATAGAGATGTCGGAGCTCTATACTGACTGCTCTCCTCCTGCTTATCTTTACTGTCAGCACTCAATATAACCCGGCAAGGGGGATAATTGTTTTTGGGGGAAAGCTTATATAATACAAAAACGCACAAGACCGCCCCCAAGGACAGAGTTCTCATATTCCGGTTTTGTCATTGGGATAGTGGAGCAGAAAACACGTATATGGAATGTACTGTAGTTATGTAGCTCCGGTCTCCTGAAATAAAAGGCACTGCAAGAATAGCGGGCGGGCTCCTCAACATGCTGTGCCGGGGCTATAGGCTATAATACTGCTCAGCGATGTAATACCACCACAGCCAGCAGGTGGCAGCGTCACTGTGCAGTATAGTAAGCTAAGCACTATGCAGGCATGTCATCGGTGTCCGTTGTAACGGGGGAAACAATGAGAGAAGTCAGCACGATCTGCGCTGATGAATGGGCGGCGGCTGTTACATTTATTAGGCGGAAATCGGGGATGAGAACCTACACCTAATTGTATAGAGACAAAGTAAAAAATGGAAATAACCGCATTGTGTGTAACCGAACAGGAGTGACGTAAGAACTTCCCATTCATAAATACTATGCAGTAATAACTCAGCAGTGACAGTAGGTGTCGCTGTTCTCCCATATATCACACCGCTACATAGTAAAGGAAATCTTACCATATACAGGACATATTTTTCATCAACATCTTGAACACGTAGATCAGTTAAGAAAAACAGAAAAAGGAAAACGAACTAGCTGAATTAGATACGACTACGGGAGAAGCTCCAGCTCCGTTCTAGACAACGTGGGTGGCTCTTAGAAGAGCCTTTGGGGTGATAAGAGAAGAGGCAGGAGGCGAGCCGCTCACTTGGCGCTGGTGTACTTGGTGACGGCCTTGGTGCCCTCGGACACGGCGTGCTTGGCCAGCTCTCCCGGCAGCAGCAGGCGCACGGCGGTCTGGATCTCCCGGGAGGTGATGGTAGAGCGCTTGTTGTAGTGAGCCAGGCGAGAGGCTTCCCCTGCGATGCGCTCGAAGATGTCGTTGACGAACGAGTTCATGATGCCCATGGCCTTGGAGGAGATACCGGTGTCAGGGTGGACCTGCTTGAGCACCTTGTACACGTAGATGGCGTAGCTTTCCTTCCTGCTCTTCCTTCGCTTCTTGCCGTCCTTCTTCTGGGTCTTGGTCACGGCTTTCTTGGAGCCCTTCTTGGGCGCTGGGGCAGACTTGGCGGGATCAGGCATGATGATCACTCACAATCCTCCTTCACTGGGACAGAGAAGAATGCTGCTCTCCCCTCCCGCCGCAGCCCTATTTATACCCAGCCCATGCAAATGAGGGCTGCCGCTTGCTCGACCCTCTACTGGAGGAGAGAGTCACCTGACCGGGGAGCGCGTCATAATCCCCGCCCACAGCCGGCTATTGGCGTACCTACAAGCAGGCTGCCCGTTGGCCGGATTCAAATCTACCCAATGACAGGAGGCGGAGGGCGGAGCAAGGAAGTATAAAAAGCCGCAGACGCCGGGCGAGGGAATCTGATCGTGAAAGCGCACGAGCTCGACAATGTCTGGACGCGGCAAACAAGGAGGCAAGGTCCGTGCTAAGGCCAAGACCCGCTCCTCCCGGGCAGGACTGCAGTTCCCCGTCGGTCGTGTGCACAGGCTTCTCCGCAAGGGAAACTACGCTGAGAGGGTTGGCGCCGGCGCTCCGGTCTACCTGGCCGCCGTGCTGGAGTATCTGACCGCTGAGATCCTGGAGTTGGCCGGCAATGCCGCCCGGGACAACAAGAAGACCCGCATCATCCCCCGTCACCTGCAGCTGGCCGTCCGCAACGACGAGGAGCTCAACAAGCTGCTGGGTGGGGTGACCATCGCCCAGGGAGGCGTCCTTCCCAACATCCAGGCCGTGCTGCTGCCCAAGAAGACCGAGAGCAGCAAAGCGGCCAAGAGCAAGTGAGCTCCGCTCATCCATCCGGTACCGTCCGCATCCCCAAAGGCTCTTCTAAGAGCCACCCACCTTCTCATACAGAGCTGTCACCGCTATTATTACATATAACACATGACTGGTAGAGGCTGCAGGGTATCGGCGCTGCCGCATACAGACGGGGGCGCTGTTACTAGTAAATGACACTGACCTCTAGTGACGGCTCCTCCCTGTTACTAGAAGTCTCGTCTTCCCCGGGGATCAGCGCGCAGTATCCGGGCTGTTGGACGGTTTGTATTTCCCGCTCATTGTACGGCTATCAGCAGCACAAAGCTCCCCGCAGTGTTAACCCTTCAGTCCCCGCTGTATTTCTGGCTCCTATTGTTGCTCAGATACCACTCCTCCTCCGATCACAGTGACCACGTCCTAGCTGCCAGGAGACTGATGACACCGGGGGGGATACACTGCAGTCACCGGAGCACAGCGCCGCGCACATCACACAGCCACCACATGTAGTCCTGGGCGATCTCTTACACAGCAGACACTTAGGGGTTAATCCCGGCACTTACACTCTCTCTCCGCCAGGGGGCGGCCTGTATCCGCATACTGTGCTGGGGAATGGGCGGCGGCTGTTACATTTATCAGGCGGGAATCGGAACTTTCACCTAATTGTATAGACGCAAAGTAATAATGGAAATAACCGCATTGTGTGTAACCGAGCGGCAGGAGTGACGTAACAACTTCCCATTCATAAATAGAAGGCAGTAATAGCTCAGCAGTCACAGTAGAGAAATCCTGATCCCCCAACAGCCCCCAATAACCCCGGACCATCACTTCTATGTCTCCTATATACCTGCTGAGACCCTCACATCCCCCATGTCCGGTACACACACCTGCCTATAATTCATTGTTTCCCCACATCTCATCTCATAATAATTACTAATAAACATAAATCGATAGAGAACAGCAGTGTTGATTTGTTGTTTGTGCCAGTGTTATAGTTGAGCTGAGGATTCGTTACTTTGTGCTGTTACCGGGAGCAGAGTTGTCTTTTCCTCCCATTACTCATACTGCACAGGGCTCCTTGTACTTCTATTACCTACCTTTAGTTGTTGTACCTTCTATTCACTATGTATCTCATTACTTTGTATCACTATATATTGCTGCTATTACTGAGCTGAGGGTTCGTTGCAGTGTGTTCTGCTGTATTTCCCTGCGCACAGATGGCTGCTACATGATGTGTTGTACACGATGTTATGTACATGCATATAGCCACACTTGCATTGGTGATTCATTACTATATGTTGCTGTGTGTTGATGCTATTGTTGAGCTGAGGATTTGTTAGAGTGCGTCTCTCTCTCTCTCTCTCCTTTCTCTCTCCCAGCACAGTGACTGCACAGTAAGTGCTCAGACTGAGGTGATCTCCATAGTGGCAGGGAAGGACCTACCTTGTTCTGTAATGTTATTATGTTTTGTTTCTGCCATCTTGTGGTACATAGAGGTAACACATGGTAGAAAGCGCTGACGGGCTTCCTGCTCTGTTTCTGACCACTTGTTGTAGTTCTGATGAGTAGTCAGACTGTTCTATTTCTAGCCACTGTGCTCGGCCTATTCCCTGGGTTATATTATTCTCCATGTGATGGGATTTCTTGTTGGATTTAGATAAAGTTATTGTGGATTTTGGTGTCTTTATTGGTGGTTTCTTTCGTGTTCTTTATTAGTATTAATGGTTTTCCTGCCGATTCATAGAAAGGTGAATAGTTTCAAATAAGCATTAAGGTCAATACGGAGAAGGGGGAGGGGGGTTGGTATAAAAGTTCTCCTAGTGTCAAATCCTGATTATTGTACAGTATAACGGCTGTCTTTATTATTATTATTATTAATAATAATAATAATAATAGTAATAATAATAATAGGTGTATACGGGGGTAACAATTCTCCTCATACTTTTTCCTGCTTTACTATGCTCCAGGGTCTCTTACAATCCGTTTTAGTTGGTTACTATTTTTATTGTATGTCGTTCTGATCGGGATATTCAGATTATTTATTCTATTCGTTTTTCTCCCTTTTATTTCTTCTCCAATAATGATTCCCTCCTTGTGGTTTCCTCCTCTCCTTCACTATCGTCCTTATTGCTGAACTTGTTTGTTGTTGATTCTCTCGAAACCCACAATGAACCCAAATGTATCAGTCCTATCACCTAAAGGTTTCTTCCATTGCAGGAATATTAATAATCAATACACTGTATAGGGAATATATAACTCCTTTGTAAGAGCAAAGTAGTTATATTATTTATATAGTGAGGGCAGGAAGAGAGAACATCAGTATAATATACGGAGGAAACACAAGGCCGCCCTATGTCCCGGGATTATACAGAAACTCCCAGAGTCATTTGAGGGATCAATGCTGATTTATAACTATTCACCTTTCTATGAATCGGCAGGAAAACCATTAATACTAATAAAGAACACGAAAGAAACCACCAATAAAGACACCAAAATCCACAATAACTTTATCTAAATCCAACAAGAAATCCCATCACATGGAGAATAATGACATATATGCCTGTAATGCCTCAAAAGCTACCAACCAATCAGGGGCGTTTGGACATCAGGTTTAACTTATAGAAGGGGGCGATCTATAACAACAGCCATAACCCTGAGGAAGGCCGACGTGTGAGCTGCAGCAACGGGTAGATACTTATTGCCTATAAAAGATCGGTACAGTGACGTCACTAACTCATATACACTTACATTGCAGAGACGTCCCTATAGCCAGGGGTTCTGCAGAACCTATGGCAGAAGTGAAGTGGCGCATGCGCTAAATACAATTCTCCTGATATTTCGCACTGTACCATTTTATTGGAATTCCGGGGTCCCTCCTCTTCTTGTAGAGCAGCAGCAGCAGCAAGTGCTTAGTGCTGGGGGAAGTTTCTTTAGTCTTACTAGTTACGGCAGGAATCCTCCGTATTATACACTATATTTATACATGACCGGGCAGGGAGCGAAGCCGCCGCCTGTGTTACCCTCCCGGGCTCTCCCTAGCTCCAGGCCGTCCCCGCATCGTCCATTCAGCTTCCAGGACGGTGGGAATTGTAGAAAAGATCCGTGTGACGGTGACCGGTGCCGGGAATAGAAGGAAGGAGCCGCCGCAGCGGATTTATCCTCCCGGATACACAGAGATGTGCAGTCCGGCAAGACTTATGGCGGAGATCCCGGGGTCTCCTCCCGGCTCCTGCCCAGAACCTCCGCCCGTGACGGGCATAATCGGTCAGGGAGGATGTCCGGGAAGAGGGAATCAGGGAGAAAGCGAGATCACCTGTCCGGTTCTAACCGAGAAAGGGCTCTTCTCCCGGGCAGGGAAACACAAGGGGTGAGCGGAGAAGAGCTGAGACTTGGACGGGATGGGGGCGGGACCTGTTTTCTGTGTCAGCCAATAGCAGCTCAGGCCGATGGCAGTTTAGCAGCCAATCACAGGCGGCCGCTGTACATATAAGAAGCGCTGGCGGCTGCGGCCTCAGCATTTATCTTCCAGGATAACTTTTTCCTGTAACCGATCACACGATGGCAGAAACCGCGCCAGCCGCTGCTCCTCCCGCCGAACCGGCCGCTAAAACCAAGAAGCAGCCGAAGAAGTCTCCTGCGGGGGGCGCCAAGAAGAGCAAGAAACCTTCCGGTCCCAGCGTGTCCGAGCTGCTCGTCAAAGCCGTGTCTGCCTCCAAGGAGCGCAGCGGGGTGTCCCTGGCGGCCCTGAAGAAGGCTCTGGCTGCCGGAGGCTACGATGTAGACAAGAACAACAGCCGCCTGAAGCTGGCCATCAAGGGGCTGGTGACCAAGGGGACCCTGCTCCAGGTGAAAGGCAGCGGCGCCTCCGGCTCCTTCAAGCTGAACAAGAAGCAGCAGCAGGAGACCAAGGACAAGGCGGCCAAGCCCAAGAAGCCTGCCGCAGCCAAGAAAGTGGCCAAATCTCCTAAGAAGCCGAAGAAGGCTCCGAGCGCGGCCAAGAGCCCGAAAAAGGCCAAGAAGCCTGCAGCGGCCGCCGCCAAGAAAGCGGCCAAGAAGCCGAAGGCTGCTCCCAAGCCCAAGAAAGTCACCAAGAGCCCGGCTAAGAAGGCGGCCAAACCCAAGGCTGCCAAGAGCCCGGCTAAGAAGGTCGCCAAACCCAAGGCTGCCAAGAAGAGCCCGGCTAAGAAGGTCGCCAAACCCAAGGCTGCCAAGAAGAGCGCAGCTAAGAAATAATCGGGAGCCTCGCCCTGTACTTTACCCCCACAAAGGCTCTTCTCAGAGCCACCACCTCCTCCCGGCAGAGCTTTATGACCTCCCCCACATAAACTAGTGTCTACACTCCCTCCCCGTCTGTAGGACGTCACAATATCCAGTCAAGCGCGGTCCATAGGGTCTAGCTCCCCTTCTGGCAGATAAGAGAGCCACTTCCATAACATCAGTCAGTAACCAACCGCGCGCACTTGTATCTATTTGTGCCGCTATAACACTTTGTAGTGTCAGTATTTGGGATAAGAGAAAATAGCACTTGTTACAGTGTGGTGGTAACCTGCAGCCATTAGAACTCGAAGCTCTCGCCACAAGGTGTCGCTGTTATACTGTAACACAATGTAGCTGTCATGTGAGTACACCACGATTGTAGCCTGCTGTAATAAACAGACGGGATGTGAGGAGACTACTGATTCGGGCCGCTGTGAGCATGCACTATATATTGTAGAGGCATTCGGTTAATCAGTGTGAACGCCCGAGACGCGTCACCGATTAATGGATGAGGGAACACGGGGGAGGGCGCTGTTACCGGGAGTTCCTTCCACCCGCTGAGAGGGCCGGATGGGTCCGCCCCTCCTGAATAGATATTACCGACCAAAAGCAGCAGCTATGTTCTGGCGGGCTCGTGGATGTATAAATTAGCCAATGGGATTCAGGGGGTGTGGTTTACAGCAGCCAATGAGCAGGACACCAGCACTATAAATGCTCTGCCTTTTCCTCCGCTCCCATCACATCTCAGTTGTGCCCGTCTATAGAGCATAATGGCCAGAACCAAGCAGACAGCCCGTAAGTCCACCGGAGGGAAAGCTCCCCGCAAGCAGCTGGCCACCAAGGCCGCCAGGAAGAGCGCTCCCGCTACAGGTGGAGTGAAGAAGCCGCATCGTTACCGTCCCGGTACAGTGGCCCTCCGTGAGATCCGCCGCTACCAGAAGTCCACCGAGCTGCTGATCCGCAAGCTTCCCTTCCAGCGCCTGGTGAGAGAGATCGCCCAGGACTTCAAGACCGATCTCCGCTTCCAGAGCTCGGCGGTCATGGCCCTGCAGGAGGCCAGCGAGGCTTACCTGGTGGGCCTGTTCGAGGACACCAACCTGTGCGCTATCCACGCCAAGAGGGTGACCATCATGCCCAAAGACATCCAGCTGGCCCGCAGGATCCGTGGGGAGAGGGCTTAGATCTGCCCCGGGCACCGCATACACCACAAAGGCTCTTTTCAGAGCCACCAAATCCTCCCTTAAAGAGCAGCAGAACCCGAACTCCGCCTTACATGTCCCCGACCCCCTTCTCCTTCCCCCAGCACACGTCAGTCTGCTGTCGTTAACCCTCTCTGCGCTGAGCTAGATGTATTCACTATAGTGTTATAACACGTGCTAGATAAATGTTCTCGGTGCTGTTCTCCGGTGACTGCAGTGTCTATTGTGGCTGTTACAGGAGATCAGTCTCCCCCCTCCCCACGCCCGTCTCCTGACAACTGTGACCCGGGTCAGGTTTCTATAGAAGAGAACACGTGATGTCAGGAGGTGCCAAAGGAATGGCCAGTTACAATCTAATGAGCAATAGGGACACAAGGGCCAAATGACAAGGTTAAGATACAAGACATGGGTCCAGTCCTATCTAGTAGAACCCCCTCCCAACGTGGTGCATGGACACATATACAGAGTAGTCACCGGTAGGGGGCACTATACACGTGGGATTTCCCTGACACTACGCGAGGGCAGGTGGTGCTGAGTATATTGCTGGCTCGGGGCTCTTGATGCACTTGGTTCCTGGGCAGCTGGGATTTCTATCGTCACTTTCTATCTAGGTTTATTACTTGCTTATTATTTGCTTTACATGCGCGCGCTCCTTCTATCGTACACGGACGTTCTGTGACCGTTTTGTCAATCTCCCCGTTCTTTTCTTGCTTTGCGGTAGGATCACTGCTGATATCCGACTGCTCTCCGTATTCCTGACGATTATTATGGGGATTTTTTTTCCCTGCCAGAATCGCATTAGAAACTGGTGACACTAAAAGCGGGAAACTAGCAGCGACGGTTACAGAAAGGGCGGGAAGTTCAAAATCTCCATGTTCAGCCAATCAGGGAGGAAGGGGAGGGGTCAATGATCAAAATGCACGTAGGGATGTCCCGGAAGTGAGTCATCTGTGCGGTTCTCTGTCAGGTCCGCTTATTTCCTATGTAAGCAAGGACTCTAAGCGCGTTCTCTTACAGTTGTTTCTTTACAGCTCAGAGAATGTCTGGACGCGGCAAAGGAGGAAAAGGTCTCGGTAAGGGCGGCGCCAAGAGGCACAGGAAGGTGCTCCGGGATAACATCCAGGGCATCACCAAGCCCGCTATCCGCCGTCTTGCTCGCAGGGGAGGCGTCAAGAGAATCTCCGGCCTCATCTATGAGGAGACTCGCGGTGTCCTGAAAGTCTTCCTGGAGAACGTGATCCGCGACGCCGTCACCTACACCGAGCACGCCAAGAGGAAGACCGTCACCGCCATGGACGTGGTGTACGCCCTCAAGCGCCAGGGCCGCACTCTTTACGGCTTCGGAGGTTAATTCCGCTCCCATTCGGCTCCATCTCCACAACCCAAAGGCTCTTTTCAGAGCCGCCCACGTCTTCTATATGAAAGGCTACAGATCCCGGTCCTCTCGCTGCCGTGTCTATGGAAAGTAGGGCACAAACAATCCAGCCCTAAAGGGGTTCATCTTTTGTCTGATGACTGAAGGGTATTGTGTCAGAATATCGGGGGTCGCGCCAATTTGATGGTGATTAACCCTTCCGTATCTGCATTGTTTTCTGCTATATTGGGTCTCATCATTACAAAGACGTTCACAACTGATTTAATCGAAATGTATATGTTCGATTGTTTATAACTGAATTGGATTAAAAGGCTGAATTAGTTTTTTATATGAAGCCTTTAGAAATCACTGAACAATAAACATGCGGAGGGAATTATTAGATCTAGCAAGCAAACCAATCAGTAATGTCCGGAGACTTGTGTGTGTGCACGAGGCCCAGAACATCTCCTCCTGTCCCGGCAGCTTCCTTCTAGTCCATTAGGACCGGAGAGACACAAATGACCTGGAGATAAAGCAAGTGATTTCAGAAGGTCAGGACGGATTGAGCAGCAGGTATGGTACATGGATAAGAGCTGATTTCTATAAAGGAATAGATTGGGAATATGGATATAAGAAGGGAACAGCTCTATGATATGTTCTGTAATCCCAGCCACTCGTGTCATTATTAATCTCTGAATATATAATCGAGAATAGGGCAGGATTGTGCAATATATGTGTGAATCTAAGAGATTCCAATCACCAGAAAGCAAATCACTGTACAGCAACTTGCCCAAATGTTACTGTATGTAATGTAGCCTTGTTATGTTTTAAATTATTGTGCTGTTCCTATTTTAACAAATAATGTCCCTGCAAAGTATTAGACTTCATGAAGGCCACTGCATACATAACTGCACTACATAATGAATATTTTACATCTAAAATATTTTAGATGTTGTATCCATAAAATAAAAACACAAAATAGTCTGAAATATAAATATAGCAAAAATAAAATAACATGGATGATAATGTATTAATCCATGTACATACTTTCTTGTGTCTCTGTCCTGCACCATTTCCTAGATCCCTGCTTGCTGTCAGTAAATGGAATCATTCGGGATCCTTCTCACAGCAGAGGGTCTGTTACAGTTGTATGTGGTCTAGGACAGTCATTAGCCTGGATACAGTCCACCTGCACCGATACATTGTAGCACAGATGACTTTTATCACTCCAGAGACTTGTGTAGCATTATAACAGGTGTTCAGTATTAGGTCTGCACAGGTTTTCTGGATGTGAACAAGGATCTTTTAGTCACTGACAGCCAGCAGAGATCTTGGACATGAAGAAACTGAAACACAAGCCGGCTACACAACCATATCAGAACTTTTCATTATACAGTGATTATATTTTATTTATACAAAACTTTATACCAGCGGTCTTCAAATGGCGGAACTGATGGGGAACTACAACTCCCAGTATGCCCTGGCAGCCTGTGAACAGACAGACAGTATATATCACATGAATAAACAGACATGTACCTCCCTCTGTGTAATGGTCTTTATACCAGGGTGACTCCTACCTGAGAGAACATCAGGGGGACCAGGGAAAGGTAAGTATGCATTCTTTTCCTATATACCTTCAACAGCAGACAGTCCATTAGACAAGTTGTTTTGTATGTGTCAGTAAAAACAAAAACTGGGCAAGGCTTAGATATGCCATCGGTGTTTGCATCAATGTACTGAGAAACCAGCACTGAAGTAGTCTTAAAGCAAGAGGGTTTTTTATGCTTGGATACTTTCCCCTGAACAGTTCCAGAAAAAACATCCAGATAAAGGTTGTAGGTCTTGTAGCCACCACTAGGGGGAACTGGCTGCAGGTGAATTCCTTATTGAGTTTAGTCACAGCTGTAAAAATCTGCACAGTGAGCGCCCCCTGGTGGAAAACAGCATTGCCTGCACCACCCCAAACATTATCATCATCATTCATCAATACTCAAAATAATAAAATGACATTAAATAGTCCCCACTAGAGATGAGCGAACTTAAAGGGCAACTCCAGTTTAAATCAACTGGTGTAAGAAAGTGCCAGAGATTTGTAATTTACTTCTATTAAAAAAATCTCAAGTCTTCCAGTACTTATCAGCTGCAGCATGTCCAACATATCTATGCCTGTGTCTATGACATACAGCAGCTGATAAGTACTGGAAGACCTGAGATTTTTTTTAATAGAAGTAAATTACAAATCTCTGGCACTTTTGGACACTAGTTGATTTGAAAGAAAAAAAAAAAATCACTTGAGTTGCCCTTGATATTTACGAGCTGAGATTCATTCCGAACTTATTGCAGAGTTCTAAACAACTTTTTAATAATGGCAGTTGCGCATCTTAAAAAAAAAAATTAAAAAAAAATTGTACGCGCACCTGTCTGTGCTCCCCCAGTGTATCCAGTCACCTGCAGCCCGTTCAGCCAATCACTGACTGAGATGGGATAGCACCATGACCAGTGATTGGCTAAGCGGCCTATCACTCTAGTGACTGCAGTGCATCTCCATGACAGTGAGTACCGGTGTGAACAGTCTCCTGGCAGGTAGGACGTGTTCACTATGAAGGGGTCTCTAAGAATCATGGAGCAACAATAGGAGCCAGAAATACAGTGGGCGCTGAAGGGTTAACAGTGCTGTATATGACTTCTCTATTACACGGCCATTATTACAGCATCTCAATAAGATAAAAGAACTTTCTGCATGTTACTTATATATAACTACTAAGTCTATACAGAGATATAGAGCTCTGCATGAGAAGAGGGAACTCCGACCACTATAAATATAACTTACAATGATCTAGAACCCAGTATGACAATCATAGGCAGCCTGATGGGGAGTTACCTGATGACGTTATCCTGTAAATATTCTCATTCCCCAGCCAGAAATCAGATAGACGGCTGCCAAATTCCATCTTGTAACCGGACCACGGGTGCCTAGTGGTAAATACAGCCCTGCCTCTCACTATTCCACCATGTCGACTCTCTGTCCATCCCTGCACTGTATGGAGTGGGGTCAGTAGCCAAGTCTGCTCCATACATGGTGGCGCAGTGTATTACAGCTGACAACTGCCCGTGGTTACTGGAGAACGTTAGACCCAGATGCTGAACCTGCTTAGTGATTAGCAATTGTGGCAACTGGGGAGCATCTAGTCAAACAAGTTTTTTTTTTGCCCCACAGGGATTAAGAATATGATGGTGTAAAAAAAAAAAGGAATTTTTTTTTCCCTAGTAAAACATACACATGTTAGCGGAAGTGATAGATCTAAGGGCCAGTTCACACAGAGTAAAACTGGCGGAATTCCGCGGCAGAACTCTTTGCCTGTATGACAGAGGCTGGCGGGATTCTGCAGCAGTCTATGGGAGGCTCGCACACCTCCTCTTCCCACGCCTCTCTGCTCGGAAGAATTGACACGTCAATTCTTCCGTGGGAGAGAGAGGAGGCACACGAGCCAGTATGACACAGAGACTGGTTGGATTCCGGGGCGGAGAGTTCTGCGGCAAAATCTGCCAGTTTTACTCTGTGTGAACTGGCCCTTTTAGAGATGAGGAAGAAAAAAAGAAACTATGTTATGAAATATAAAATCTATGGAAAGGAGGTAATTGGGTAATTGCCTTCTCCTTCCCCAGGGTTAGGGGTAAATAAGACATCACCTCTCTGCCCTACTGCCCCTCAGTGATTCTCATTTATTGGTTAGTTCCCTTTGCGTCTTCTTATGATACATCTAACCAGGAGAGACAACAAAATGATCTTACAAGTAAAAGGAAGGAGGCCTGAAGATGTCACTCACTGTTCCGGAGAGCCTAGATCCCCCGTATCGCCTATACACATGAAGAAAGACAATCACTCAGAGGGGTCTCATAGTTTATTACTGGTTACATCATACATGGAGTCCAATAAACTGGATAGGATGGAGAATCTTTGCTTTCAAATTCAATGACTTTACCTTTTGGTCCTTGCGGCCCTGGAAGACCCGGATCTCCTGCAGGAAAGTAGAAATGACAAATTATATCTGTATAGAACTAGGTCACAGAGTAGGAAGGACTGGAGAAGTATGGTGGAGTAATGAGGAAGAATACAGACAAGATACAACCATCAGACGAATAGAGGGGTGGAGGATATTATGGAGGTCTTTCCAAGGGTTGGCAGGTGTTCTGTCTATAGAGTTCCCAGAGGACCTAGATAAAACACATTGTATAGACATATAATGTGCACTAGCAGTGTCCCAGAGTGGGTTTCCACTGCTTTAATGCAGCATATGTAGGTCAGTACATGAATGCTAGAATGATCTGGGGCTGAATGATGTAGTTTGCACTCCCACCACCAGATGTCAGAATGTATTTTCACTCTCTAGAATGGCTTAAGGAAATTCACTAGAATGGTTAACTGCGAAGCTGGATTGCCTTATGCATTTTCTATAATTATGGCCACTATCTGATGTTTTACTGTGCACCAGTCTCTGAGCTGGGTATTCTAGAGTCTTCCCTAATATGTCTTATAACCTATTACAGTATAGATTATTTGCTCTCTGCCCTATCATGTCAACCCTTGGGGATAGAAGTGCTGAGGCATCTGTGATTTGGGGTAGTTATTCAGAGAGAGGCACACAAGATAAAAGAGAGCCTTCCGAGAAGCTTCTTCCAGGGCCTGGCCTGGTGGCCAGGACCCACCTCCTTAGGGGTCACCCCAACGCCTAACTTTTCCCACTAGGTGGGCCTACGTTGTAGTGCTGACTGGTCTAGTGTCACTTGGTGCCCACAAGACAGCATTAAGCGGATGTGCATTCCCATGGGCGTAGGTGCTCCTTCTAAAAGGAGTACCTTAGGGTTTGTGTTTGTGTTTCTCCGACAGTCCACTGCCACCACCACAGATTAACAAGCAGCGTTACAAGTCTAGTCAAGCACCAAGTATATTCAGAGACTGTAGATTCTATTCTTCCACCAGTGAGAGGCTGTGATATTGTCAAGTATTGTACTACAAACAATAAGCTGTGAAGTATATCCAAGTCTATATTATATCCAAAGTTACCCAACTCAACTCAAGAGGTGACCGGTAATATACGGGAAAGGGTGTACATCTGCAAGCCTGGATGAGATGGTGAAGTCCAGGCAAAGTTGTGTGGTTCAGTAGAGCTATTCTGCTGAACTATATATTCGTATAACTGGCCCTGGATTTTATAGGTGCGTAGTAGAGTGTGGAGGCAATGGAAGGTCCCATTACCAATCCCACCTGCCGTTCCCTCCCCAATCTATTCCGCACCTTGTGCTCAGGTGTAGTCAGGGTCAAATTGCTCCAACATAAAAGGCGGCACAGAGGGAAAAGAAATGCTGAGAGCTTGTGGCCTGTTCACACACTGCTCTGTAGAGCTGCTATTGAGTTAGAGCCCAGCTGGTCAGGTGTGTATTTTGTATCCTCCTAGTAACCAGGGAGCTACTAGCACTTGGTATCGTCTCAGTAAATAGGGACAAGAAATAGCATAGGAAAACTCAACACGTTCTACCTTGAGATGTCTATAAGTTGGCAGACGTTGCAGTAGATTATACCTCAGTAAGCATTACATGGGAGAGGTCTCCAGGTGTTCTCTAATAAGACATCTCAGTAGACACTACCTGGAAAGCTATTACAGTATTGGTTTTTATCCCTGTATAAGAACTGTTGTTAGTGCATCTAGTATATAAGATCCAATCTTGTTCTTTTGGTGGTCCACATTCTTCTTTGTCTCCTGGAGGCAGGTCCGTTTTAATACATTGGTGGGCCCAGTGCACAGCCCTCAAGAGTGCCCCCCCTTACCTTTCTGCACATTGTATAATGTACTGAATTTGCCCCCACACTGCATCAAGAGCCCCAATACATACAGTAGTTACCTTATAACACTATTTCCACCATACAGTGATTACATATTACATAAAAACTGCACTAAACAAAACAGAAAGATATCACCAATGATACCATTACATAATACCGCCACACCATGACCCCTATCAGTACAAGCCTATAACAGAGTGAAGTTACATCCAGTGACTCACCGGGGGTGTCTTCTCCGATCAGAGTCTGTCACCTTTTCTTTTTCTCTCCATCCAGCCTGGGCCACCTTGAAGTCTTCTCCTGGCTGTGAATCTTCTCTCCAGAATCTGCTAGACAAATATTTTAGGCTCCAACACATACAGTAGTTAGGTCCCTTGTACCCCTATACAGTAGTTACACCCCTCTGTACTCCTACATAGTTACACCCCTCTGTGCCTCCATAGTTTTAAGGTGTCCCTGTAGTATATAGACCCTCATGTGCTCCTCCAGTTATATACAGCCCTCCTGTGCGCTCCCCCATTAGTATATAGCCCCCCTGTGCACTCTCCCCAGTAGTATATAGCCCCCCTGTGCTCTCCCACAATAGTATATAGCCCCCCTGTGCTCTCCCACAATAGTATATAGCCCCCCTGTGCTCTCCCACAATAGTATATAGCCCCCCTGTGCTCTCCCACAATAGTATATAGCCCCCCTGTGCTCTCCCACAATAGTATATAGCCCCCCTGTGCTCTCCAATAGTATATAGACCCCTATGCTCTCCCACAATAGTATATAGCCCCCCTGTGCTCTCCCACAATAGTATATAGCCCCCCTGTGCTCTCCCACAATAGTATATAGCCCCCCTGTGCTCTCCCACAATAGTATATAGCCCCCCTGTGCTCTCCCCCAATAGTATATAGCCCCCCTGTGCTCCTCCTCAATAGTATATAGCCCCCCTGTGCTCTCCTCAATAGTAAATAGCCCCCCTGTGCTCTCCATAATATATAGCCCCCTGTGCTCTCCCCCATAGTATATAGACCCCTGTGCTCCCCAATAGTATATAGCCCCCCTGTGCTCTCCCCAATAGTAAATAGCCCCCCTGTGCTCTCCATAATATATAGCCCCCTGTGCTCTCCCCCATAGTATATAGACCCCTGTGCTCCCCAATAGTATATAGCTCCCCTGTGTTCCCCAATAGTATATAGCCCCCTGTGCTCCCCAATAGTATATAGCTAACCTGTGTTCCCCAATAGTATATAACCCCCTGTGCTCCCCCATAGTATATAGCCCCCTGTGCTCCCCCATAGTATATAGCCCCCTGTGCTCCCCAGTAGTATATAGCCCCCTGTGCTCCCCATAGTATATAGCTCCCCTGTGCTCCCCCATAGTATATAGCCCCCTGTGCTCCCCCATAGTATATAGCTCCCCTGTGCTCCCCCATAGTATATAGCTCCCCTGTGCTTCCCCATTGTATATAGCCCCCTGTGCTCCCCCATTGTATATAGCTCCCCTGTGCTCCCCAATAGTATATAGCCCCCGTTCTCCCCCATAGTATATAGCCCCCTGTGCTCCCCAATAGTATATAGCTGCTATATAACATTGAAAAAAACAAACACTTACTCACCTAGGTCCACGCGTTCCTCTTCTCTTCCCTCTTGTGGCCGCACTTCCTGCAGTCACAAGAGGCTGCACTCCCCTTACCCTCGCGCCGACGCTCCAGTGACGTCGGGCGCTAGAGGGAGAGTGCGGCCTCTTGTGACCGCAGGAAGTGCGGCCACAAGAGTGACTGACAGGGAGGGAGCCAATGGCTCTCTCTCTGTCAGTGTCGCTGCTGCTGCAGCGCTGAAGCGCCGCAGCAGCAGCGGACTGGGGAAGCGGCGGACTGGGGGGGCCCTGCAGGGGGCGCCATGGAGGGGTAAGTAGATTACCCATCCATGGCGCTCCCCCCTGACAGGCTGGTGGCCGGAGCCCTGTGCGACCGCATTGGTCGCACATAGCAACTGCCGGCCTACTCGGGGGGGGGCCCTTTAACCAGTGGGCCCGGTGCACGTGCACCATGTGCCCTCTGGTTAAAGCGGCCCTGCCTGGAGGTACCCCAACATCCTCGAAGGACAGTTATCTGCCCTCTATTTATGTGTTGATAAGAATTTGTTCTACTTTGATGACCCGTGACAATTCAGATTATTTGCGAAACATGGTGGTCGCACATGTTTTCAGGTATTTTAGTGAGTTGGCGGGTACAAGGGACTATCCATAATTGGCTGTAACCCTGCCCCAGCATGTCCATGCTATAGACACATAGCAGGAGCTCTATACAGGAGGACTAGAAGTACCAACATAGTCCATGCTTTAAAACACAAAGCAGTGCTCCTAATGGTCTCACCTGACCATGGAGCACACAACAAACTGCACCGGAACAGCGCCAGGAAGGAAGGTAAAAGACAAACCTTCCTTCTTGGCTTCTCCTGTGCAATGGGGACATATCAGCATGTTAGATTAAAAGGGTTAAAGGGCTTATATGAGCTCCATAGCAGGCACACAGCTGCAGATCCCGGCAGACAAGAGTAATAGTGCAGAGAGATTTATCTAACAGATTTTTGAAGCCAAAACCAGGAACAGACTATAAAGAGAGAACAGGTCATAAAGGAAAGAGTGAGATTACTTCTCTTCAAAAATCCATTCCTGGCTTTGGCTTCCAAAATCTTTTAGATAAATCTGTCTGTATAAACGTACCCTTAGGCTATGTTCACACTACGTAAGTCTCCGAACGTATAGCGTTCCGTGAATAAGCGGCCGGAGACTTACGTAGTTTGCGTAAGTATGGAAAGTATACGATGTACGGCTGCACAGTTCACACTACGTAAGAACTTACGCCCGGATCGTACGCTGCGCCGTAAAAAAGGAACCAGACCATTGTTTGAGGACGAAAATGCCGTAACTTACGCCCGTAGCGTAACATGCGGTCCCGTACGTAGTGGCGATTTCTTCATTTTTGCACTTTTCTTTGCCGATCCAAAAGGTTCTGTGGGGTGTCCGGGGCTAGCCGAAGATATCCCAGTAAAAGACCGCTGTCGGATCGCAACGTAGGGCGCTCGGGAAGCGTAAGTAGACTACGGGCGTAAGTTCGCGGACCGTACGTAGCCGGCCGCAACTTACGTAAATCCCCGGCCGGAGTTTAACACGTATATGTCCGGCCGCGAAGATATGCGGCCGGACATATACGTAGTGTGAACATAAACGAGCGCCGTTCTGCTAGATCAGCGCTCGTTTACTGGGCCAATTCCACGGCCTGGTTATCGTTAAACAAGGGCTGCAGGGACCTTGTTACTGATGTCCTTGCAGTCCTAGCTTAACTAGTATACATTACCTATGCAGGGTGCAGGGCTCCTCTTCTCCCGGGTCCTGCGCGCTCCTCCAGCGTCAGGGCAGCCTGTCTCGGCTGACAGGCCACTCAGCCAATCACTGGGTGGGACCGCTGTGGCCAGTGATTGGCTGAGTGGAGACAGGCCGCCCTGACGCTGGAGCGCGCGGGGATCCGGGACCCGGGGAGAAGCAGGAGAAGAGGAGCCCTGCACCCTGCATAGGTAATGTAAATCGTTAGTCGCCGGCCTCGCACCGCTATTCCACGCAGCAGTGTGCGGTCGGCGCCCGACAAATATAGGTCCTAACCTATATCAACGATCAGCCGATGACAAAGCTGATCGTTGTCTCTATTCCGATTCGGCCAATCATCGCTCCGTGGAACAGGGCCCTTAGGGAGTTATGTGACAGGCAGAGATGTGCCAACCAGTCCCTGTGTACCAGGCTTATACATCTAGGGGTAGATTAGATGGTCAGAAATCCCTTCCCCCGCTAGTTAAGCTCAGATATGTGGCAGCTTTTCTAGTCTTATTATGTCAGTGTGGTCAGATCCAGGGATGAGCTGTGGTTTGTAATCACCCATAGAGGCCGGGCCTCCCCTTCCCTCTAACTGGCTGGGTGCGGGATTTCAGCTCAGGATGGAACCGTCCAATGTGAATATGCCAAAGTCCGTGCCTGGTAAACTATGTGGGCACTGAACAGTTCTCTATAGTGACCACACGGTGGCGCTATTGTACTACTTATTATCCCCACAGCCTGTATCATTGTGTCGTATCTACAGACGGACAATAAATGACATTGTAACAAGGAAGGAGAGAATGGATACAATGTATCTCATCTACAGAGGGGAAGGTTAGACGTTACATTGTACTTTGGGGTCCAGAGATACATTGTAGCTTCACTCGCTGAGATTTCCCATCAACTCCACAACGTCCCCATAGCCAGGACAGCGCCCCCGCCCGCAGCTCCTCCAGCACTGCAGCCAATGTTAGACTAGGATAAGTATATAGGAGAATAGGGGGAAGCGGCGCTGACAATGCCGGAGCCGGGCACAGGGAGGAGGTCACAGCTCAGTGCTGCCTCCTGGCGGATTGTCCCGGTAACCAGCGGCTATATTGTGCTATATGTGACCTCCGGCCGCTAATGTAATGTCCAGCTCCGGCCACGTCCATGCAGCAGCGCTGAGTGTGAGCACCGAGCACCTCGCCAGAAATCTGCCCTAACCCCTGCATGTCCGGAGCGGCGACCCAGAAAGCGGCAAGTACTGTCACTAATAGTCATCGCACCCCAGTATCCCCCATCCCAGAAACCACCGCCCGGGAGCGGGGAGGCCGCGCTGCCTCATAGGAGAACACCGGCCACCAGGGGGCGCCACACCGGGAGATCACGGCGGCTGCTGAAGCATCACAGAGCCCGGAGGGAGATACACGGGGAACCCCACTGATCTGTACAAGGGAACAAACAAGCATCAGCCCCAGAAATCCTAAAACCTATATGAACCCCACCCGGCCATAGCGGCCCTGACCCCACTAATAACGGACATAATAGCATCAGAAGAGGGAAATGGCGGCGACAGTAATAGAATAGGCGGGAAAGAGAATATCAACATTACATCTGTGTTCAGCCAATCAACGGAGAGTAGGCGGGGCTGAAAGCTCAGTGCAAAAAAAAAAAAAAAAAAGACACGCCCCCAGTGTGGATCATATACTCAGTTCTCTGTCAGGTCCGCCTATTTCCTATATAAGCAAGGACTCTAAGCGCGTTCTCTTACAGTTGTTTCTTTACAGCTCAGAGAATGTCTGGACGCGGCAAAGGAGGAAAAGGTCTCGGTAAGGGCGGCGCCAAGAGGCACAGGAAGGTGCTCCGGGATAACATTCAGGGCATCACTAAGCCCGCTATCCGCCGTCTTGCTCGCAGGGGAGGCGTCAAGAGAATCTCCGGCCTCATCTATGAGGAGACTCGCGGTGTCCTGAAAGTCTTCTTGGAGAATGTGATCCGCGACGCCGTCACCTACACCGAGCACGCCAAGAGGAAGACCGTCACCGCCATGGACGTGGTGTACGCCCTCAAGCGCCAGGGCCGCACTCTCTACGGCTTTGGAGGTTAATTCCGCTCCCATTCGGCTCCATCTCCACAACCCAAAGGCTCTTTTCAGAGCCGCCCACGTCTTCTATAAGAGGCTACAATTCCTGGGAACCATTGCTGTGGTTGGCAGTGTGCAGTCTCGGAGGGGCAGCAATATGGGGTTTGTGAACAAATCAAGATTAAACATTATACATATATAACCGAGTGAAAAGATCCACCACTAAAATCAGTCACCTGTAGATGGTGCTAAAACTGAGCTTTGAATTTCAAAATTCCCGCCCGTCGCAAACCCGTTCTTTGTTTGGTCGCAGTCGGTCTGACTCCCATACATAATAGAGATGTCGGAGCTCTATACTGACTGCTCTCCTCCTGCTTATCTTTACTGTCAGCACTCAATATAACCCGGCAAGGGGGATAATTGTTTTTGGGGGAAAGCTTATATAATACAAAAACGCACAAGACCGCCCCCAAGGACAGAGTTCTCATATTCCGGTTTTGTCATTGGGATAGTGGAGCAGAAAACACGTATATGGAATGTACTGTAGTTATCTAGCTCCGGTCTCCTGAAATAAAAGGCACTGCAAGAATAGCGGGCGGGCTCCTCAACATGCTGTGCCGGGGCTATAGGGTATAATACTGCCTCAGCGATGTAATACCACCACAGCCAGCAGGTGGCAGCGTCACTGTGCAGTATAGTAAGCTAAGCACTATGCAGGCATGTCATCGGTGTCCGTTGTAACGGGGGAAACAATGAGAGAAGTCAGCACGATCTGCGCTGATGAATGGGCGGCGGCTGTTACATTTATTAGGCGGAAATCGGGGATGAGAACCTACACCTAATTGTATAGAGACAAAGTAAAAAATGGAAATAACCGCATTGTGTGTAACCGAACAGGAGTGACGTAAGAACTTCCCATTCATAAATACTATGCAGTAATAACTCAGCAGTGACAGTAGGTGTCGCTGTTCTCCCATATATCACACCGCTACATAGTAAAGGAAATCTTACATATATAGGACATATTTTTTATCAACATCTTGAACACGTAGATCAGTTAAGAAAACAGAAAAAGGAAAACGAACTAGCTGAATTAGATACGACTACGGGAGAAGCTCCAGCTCCGTTCTAGACAACGTGGGTGGCTCTTAGAAGAGCCTTTGGGGTGATAAGAGAAGAGGCAGGAGGCGAGCCGCTCACTTGGCGCTGGTGTACTTGGTGACGGCCTTGGTGCCCTCGGACACGGCGTGCTTGGCCAGCTCTCCCGGCAGCAGCAGGCGCACGGCGGTCTGGATCTCCCGGGAGGTGATGGTAGAGCGCTTGTTGTAGTGAGCCAGGCGAGAGGCTTCCCCTGCGATGCGCTCGAAGATGTCGTTGACGAACGAGTTCATGATGCCCATGGCCTTGGAGGAGATACCGGTGTCAGGGTGGACCTGCTTGAGCACCTTGTACACGTAGATGGCGTAGCTTTCCTTCCTGCTCTTCCTTCGCTTCTTGCCGTCCTTCTTCTGGGTCTTGGTCACGGCTTTCTTGGAGCCCTTCTTGGGCGCTGGGGCAGACTTGGCGGGATCAGGCATGATGATCACTCACAATCCTCCTTCACTGGGACAGAGAAGAATGCTGCTCTCCCCTCCCGCCGCAGCCCTATTTATACCCAGCCCATGCAAATGAGGGCTGCCGCTTGCTCGACCCTCTACTGGAGGAGAGAGTCACCTGACCGGGGAGCGCGTCATAATCCCCGCCCACAGCCGGCTATTGGCGTACCTACAAGCAGGCTGCCCGTTGGCCGGATTCAAATCTACCCAATGACAGGAGGCGGAGGGCGGAGCAAGGAAGTATAAAAAGCCGCAGACGCCGGGCGAGGGAATCTGATCGTGAAAGCGCACGAGCTCGACAATGTCTGGACGCGGCAAACAAGGAGGCAAGGTCCGTGCTAAGGCCAAGACCCGCTCCTCCCGGGCAGGACTTGCAGTTCCCCGTCGGTCGTGTGCACAGGCTTCTCCGCAAGGGAAACTACGCTGAGAGGGTTGGCGCCGGCGCTCCGGTCTACCTGGCCGCGTGCTGGAGTATCTGACCGCTGAGATCCTGGAGTTGGCCGGCAATGCCGCCCGGGACAACAAGAAGACCCGCATCATCCCCCGTCACCTGCAGCTGGCCGTCCGCAACGACGAGGAGCTCAACAAGCTGCTGGGTGGGGTGACCATCGCCCAGGGAGGCGTCCTTCCCAACATCCAGGCCGTGGCTGCTGCCCAAGAAGACCGAGAGCAGCAAAGCGGCCAAGAGCAAGTGAGCTCCGCTCATCCATCCGGTACCGTCCGCAATCCCCAAAGGCTCTTCTAAGAGCCACCCACCTTCTCATACAGAGCTGTCACCGCTATTATTACATATAACACATGACTGGTAGAGGCTGCAGGGTATCGGCGCTGCCGCATACAGACGGGGGCGCTGTTACTAGTAAATGACACTGACCTCTAGTGACGGCTCCTCCCTGTTACTAGAAGTCTCGTCTTCCCCGGGGATCAGCGCGCAGTATCCGGGCTGTTGGACGGTTTGTATTTCCCGCTCATTGTACGGCTATCAGCAGCACAAAGCTCCCCGCAGTGTTAACCCTTCAGTCCCCGCTGTATTTCTGGCTCCTATTGTTGCTCAGATACCACTCCTCCTCCGATCACAGTGACCACGTCCTAGCTGCCAGGAGACTGATGACACCGGGGGGGATACACTGCAGTCACCGGAGCACAGCGCCGCGCACATCACACAGCCACCACATGTAGTCCTGGGCGATCTCTTACACAGCAGACACTTAGGGGTTAATCCCGGCACTTACACTCTCTCTCCGCCAGGGGGCGGCCTGTATCCGCATACTGTGCTGGGGAATGGGCGGCGGCTGTTACATTTATCAGGCGGGAATCGGAACTTTCACCTAATTGTATAGACGCAAAGTAATAATGGAAATAACCGCATTGTGTGTAACCGAGCGGCAGGAGTGACGTAACAACTTCCCATTCATAAATAGAAGGCAGTAATAGCTCAGCAGTCACAGTAGAGAAATCCTGATCCCCCAACAGCCCCCAATAACCCCGGACCATCACTTCTATGTCTCCTATATACCTGCTGAGACCCTCACATCCCCATGTCCGGTACACACACCTGCCTATAATTCATTGTTTCCCCACATCTCATCTCATAATAATTACTAATAAACATAAATCGATAGAGAACAGCAGTGTTGATTTGTTGTTTGTGCCAGTGTTATAGTTGAGCTGAGGATTCGTTACTTTGTGCTGTTACCGGGAGCAGAGTTGTCTTTTCCTCCCATTACTCATACTGCACAGGGCTCCTGTACTTCTATTACCTACCTTTAGTTGTTGTACCTTCTATTCACTATGTATCTCATTACTTTGTATCACTAATATATTGCTGCTATTACTGAGCTGAGGGTTCGTTGCAGTGTGTTCTGCTGTATTTCCCTGCGCACAGATGGCTGCTACATGATGTGTTTGTACACGATGTTATGTACATGCATATAGCCACACTTGCATTGGTGATTCATTACTATATGTTGCTGTGTGTTATGATGCTATTGTTGAGCTGAGGATTTGTTAGAGTGCGTCTCTCTCTCTCTCTCTCTCTCTCTCTCTCCTTTCTCTCTCCCAGCACAGTGACTGCACAGTAAGTGCTCAGACTGAGGTGATCTCCATAGTGGCAGGGAAGGACCTACCTTTGTTCCTGTAATGTTATTATGTTTTGTTTCTGCCATCTTGTGGTACATAGAGGTAACACATGGTAGAAAGCGCTGACGGGCTTCCTGCTCTGTTTCTGACCACTTGTTGTAGTTCTGATGATAGTCAGACGGTTCTATTTCTAGCCACTGTGCTCGCCTATTCCCGGGGTTATATTATTCTCCATGTGATGGGATTTCTTGTTGGATTTAGATAAAAGTTATTGTGGATTTTGGTGTCTTTATTGGTGGTTTCTTTCGTGTTCTTTATTAGTATTAATGGTTTTCCTGCCGATTCATAGAAAGGTGAATAGTTTCAAATAAGCATTAAGGTCATACGGAGAAGGGGGAGGGGGGTTGTATAAAAGTTCTCCTAGTGTCAAATCCTGATTATTGTACAGTATAACGGCTGTCTTTATTATTATTATTAATAATAATAATAATATGTAATAATAATAATAGGTGTATACGGGGGTAACAATTCTCCTCATACTTTTTCCTGCTTTACTATGCTCCAGGGTCTCTTACAATCCGTTTTAGTTGGTTACTATTTTTATTGTATGTCGTTCTGATCGGGATATTCAGATTATTTATTCTATTCGTTTTTCTCCCTTTTATTTCTTCTCCAATAATGATTCCCTCCTTGTGGTTTCCTCCTCTCCTTCACTATCGTCCTTATTGCTGAACTTGTTTGTTGTTGATTCTCTCGAACCCACAATGAACCCAAATGTATCAGTCCTATCACCTAAAGGTTTCTTCCATTGCAGGAATATTAATAATCAATACACTGTATAGGGAATATATAACTCCTTTGTAAGAGCAAAGTAGTTATATTATTTATATAGTGAGGGCAGGAAGAGAGAACATCAGTATAATATACGGAGGAAACACAAGGCCGCCCTATGTCCCGGGATTATACAGAAACTCCCAGAGTCATTTGAGGGATCAATGCTGATTTATAACTATTCACCTTTCTATGAATCGGCAGGAAAACCATTAATACTAATAAAGAACACGAAAGAAACCACCAATAAAGACACCAAAATCCACAATAACTTTATCTAAATCCAACAAGAAATCCCATCACATGGAGAATAATGACATATATGCCTGTAATGCCTCAAAAGCTACCAACCAATCAGGGGCGTTTGGACATCAGGTTTAACTTATAGAAGGGGGCGATCTATAACAACAGCCATAACCCTGAGGAAGGCCGACGTGTGAGCTGCAGCAACGGGTAGATACTTATTGCCTATAAAAGATCGGTACAGTGACGTCACTAACTCATATACACTTACATTGCAGAGACGTCCCTATAGCCAGGGGTTCTGCAGAACCTATGGCAGAAGTGAAGTGGCGCATGCGCTAAATACAATTCTCCTGATATTTCGCACTGTACCATTTTATTGGAATTCCGGGGTCCCTCCTCTTCTTGTAGAGCAGCAGCAGCAGCAAGTGCTTAGTGCTGGGGGAAGTTTCTTTAGTCTTACTAGTTACGGCAGGAATCCTCCGTATTATACACTATATTTATACATGACCGGGCAGGGAGCGAAGCCGCCGCCTGTGTTACCCTCCCGGGCTCTCCCTAGCTCCAGGCCGTCCCCGCATCGTCCATTCAGCTTCCAGGACGGTGGGAATTGTAGAAAAGATCCGTGTGACGGTGACCGGTGCCGGGAATAGAAGGAAGGAGCCGCCGCAGCGGATTTATCCTCCCGGATACACAGAGATGTGCAGTCCGGCAAGACTTATGGCGGAGATCCCGGGGTCTCCTCCCGGCTCCTGCCCAGAACCTCCGCCCGTGACGGGCATAATCGGTCAGGGAGGATGTCCGGGAAGAGGGAATCAGGGAGAAAGCGAGATCCCCTGTCCGGTTCTAACCGAGAAAGGGCTCTTCTCCCGGGCAGGGAAACACAAGGGGTGAGCGGAGAAGAGCTGAGACTTGGACGGGATGGGGGCGGGACCTGTTTTCTGTGTCAGCCAATAGCAGCTCAGGCCGATGGCAGTTTAGCAGCCAATCACAGGCGGCCGCTGTACATATAAGAAGCGCTGGCGGCTGCGGCCTCAGCATTTATCTTCCAGGATAACTTTTTCCTGTAACCGATCACACGATGGCAGAAACCGCGCCAGCCGCTGCTCCTCCCGCCGAACCGGCCGCTAAAACCAAGAAGCAGCCGAAGAAGTCTCCTGCGGGGGGCGCCAAGAAGAGCAAGAAACCTTCCGGTCCCAGCGTGTCCGAGCTGCTCGTCAAAGCCGTGTCTGCCTCCAAGGAGCGCAGCGGGGTGTCCCTGGCGGCCCTGAAGAAGGCTCTGGCTGCCGGAGGCTACGATGTAGACAAGAACAACAGCCGCCTGAAGCTGGCCATCAAGGGCTGGTGACCAAGGGGACCCTGCTCCAGGTGAAAGGCAGCGGCGCCTCCGGCTCCTTCAAGCTGAACAAGAAGCAGCAGCAGGAGACCAAGGACAAGGCGGCCAAGCCCAAGAAGCCTGCCGCAGCCAAGAAAGTGGCCAAATCTCCTAAGAAGCCGAAGAAGGCTCCGAGCGCGGCCAAGAGCCCGAAAAAGGCCAAGAAGCCTGCAGCGGCCGCCGCCAAGAAAGCGGCCAAGAAGCCGAAGGCTGCTCCCAAGCCCAAGAAAGTCACCAAGAGCCCGGCTAAGAAGGCGGCCAAACCCAAGGCTGCCAAGAGCCCGGCTAAGAAGGTCGCCAAACCCAAGGCTGCCAAGAAGAGCCCGGCTAAGAAGGTCGCCAAACCCAAGGCTGCCAAGAAGAGCGCAGCTAAGAAATAATCGGGAGCCTCGCCCTGTACTTTACCCCCACAAAGGCTCTTCTCAGAGCCACCACCTCCTCCCGGCAGAGCTTTATGACCTCCCCCACATAAACTAGTGTCTACACTCCCTCCCCGTCTGTAGGACGTCACAATATCCAGTCAAGCGCGGTCCATAGGGTCTAGCTCCCCTTCTGGCAGATAAGAGAGCCACTTCCATAACATCAGTCAGTAACCAACCGCGCGCACTTGTATCTATTTGTGCCGCTATAACACTTTGTAGTGTCAGTATTTGGGATAAGAGAAAATAGCACTTGTTACAGTGTGGTGGTAACCTGCAGCCATTAGAACTCGAAGCTCTCGCCACAAGGTGTCGCTGTTATACTGTAACACAATGTAGCTGTCATGTGAGTACACCACGATTGTAGCCTGCTGTAATAAACAGACGGGATGTGAGGAGACTACTGATTCGGGCCGCTGTGAGCATGCACATATATTTAGAGGCATTCGGTTAATCAGTGTGAACGCCCGAGACGCGTCACCGATTATGGATGAGGGAACACGGGGGAGGGCGCTGTTACCGGGAGTTCCTTCCACCCGCTGAGAGGGCCGGATGGGTCCGCCCCTCCTGAAAGATATTACCGACCAAAGCAGCAGCTATGTTCTGGCGGGCTCGTGGATGTATAAATTAGCC
>NW_027210240.1:40000-90943 GCF_027789765.1 Dendropsophus ebraccatus | reverse complement strand
TATACGGTTGATGACTCCTGTTGTGGCTGTGCTGCTGTGGACGATCCCTCTAACCGGTGTGGCATTATGGAGGTCTGGAATGGATCGGGAACCTGTCCGGTATTGGTTGACTATCTCTCCCATAGTGGATGTTGATCGGAGTGCCGCAGCAGAGCCTTGGCTGCATTGCCAGGATGACCCTGAATTATATGGGTGAGACTGTGCACTGTGCCTGCCTAGACAGGTGAAGATCTACAGCCGGGTGTAGGTGTTTGATATGCATGATATTGCTACATGACCCTCACCAACAGATTGCCACCCTTGCAAGTGACATCAGTTTTGTACTACGCAAGTCCGCTCGGGTCGGGGGTGCTGTGCTGAAGATATGCAACTACGTGCTCCATGCATTATAGACTTTATAGCTTTTTTACATTTATTTCTTTATATTGTTTTGTTTTTGAATTTTGTTTTTGGATCGTCCGCTGCTAGCGGATGCCTATGGACAAGTTGCGGACATAGTATTGTTTTTTTATTGCTCTCTCCTCCACCTGTGCCGTGTAGAGCGTCCTTGCTGTCATGGCAACGGTCATATGACCGAGGCCGTGTCAGCCGGCTGCTCTGTAAATGGTTCGCTTTCGCGCATGCGCTTTAGCACCGGCAGGACGCCGATGCAGGCTGGTTGTACACAAGATCTGGTAATGACTTTTATATTGTTTCATTTATTCTGTATGCACTGTTTTACTTTGTGGGTGGATATGGGTTAATAAAGTATCAGGGGGTGGATCCCTCGTGGGTAAAACATGATTGGCTAGTAATGATATATATTCTCTGTCATTTGCCATTGTGCACTAGCTTGAAAAAGACCGTGTAGGTCGAAACGTCGCTATTGTGTATGTGCCATGAGGTAATAAAGCACTTTTTGCTTTCTGCACTTTAAAACGCCTGGATGCTGTTACTTTTTTCATTTTTATGGACATTGGTTCTGTTGGACTACGGAACATGTAACTTTGCTTCATCCGTTTATTTATATGTTTTTTCTATTATTTTGAGTTCTTTTTATTGAACTGATTGGAGTGCTGTGGGATTTTTGAATTTTTGACTGACACATTACAAAGTTATACAACTGCGATGTCGTCTTCGGACGGCCGGGCCGAATCCGGACGGCTGAGCAGCTGATGACGCTGAAGAGGGCAGCCGGCACTCAGGACGCTCTGAGGGATTCGGCCCGGCCGTCCGAAGACGACATCGCGGACTGAAGATCGGAGACAAGTCTGCATGTGACAGGTATGTATAGCGCACCACACTTCCGGTACACGGGTGGGGGTGGTGGGACATGGGGAAGGGGCCATTCACAGACATAACATACATTACAAAGTTTTATAACTTTGTAATGTGTGTTATTCTGTCAATAATTCTTTACCGCCGCACTACCCCTTTAAGCAAGTTCATTGATCACTATTAGCAGGTTGACAGATGACTGCGATTCTGTGAACATTTTAGTGGAAAGAATGTAGTTTGGTTGCTAAGAGAGACGACTGTCTGCAACAGCCCAAATAAAATATGACTGCTGTGGAGGACCTTCACAGTTTGCTGTTACTTGAGAAAAGAGAGGAATCATACTTACAGGACAAGGCCATGTTCACACAATGTATGTTTAACATAAATCACGGCTGTTGTTGCAATTTGCAACAAGGGCCGTGTTTTATGCAAAACATATGTTGCATTTGAATGAATGGAATCCTGGCCGGAGTGTATACATACAGTATACGCTCCTGCCGGGATTCCAGCCTCCCGAAAAAAATTACATTGCAGTCACTATTCATTGAATAGCTGCCACAGAGAACCTATCAGTTCACACAATGGAGCTACCATTGTGTGCAGCGGCAAATTGGATGCGGGAGCGCACGGATGCGCCCGCATCCCAATTCATCATAAGTGAAGATCATCCGGCTGGTACTGCAGTAGCGGCCGGGATGATCTTTTCTGACACCGGCCGCTCTGTGACCCAGTCGGATCACAGAACGTCAGGAGTCTTACACCATGTGAACATGGCCAACTCTGCAAATCTGTCACACAATACTTTGAAGGATGTATGCAGGAGCACGGTCATCGATGTAACAGCCAATCAGTACCATCTCAGAATGGAGGTGACGTGAGGTGATTTGGACTCTGATTGGCTTAGGAACATAAAGAAATTTCAAGGCTATCATGATTGGTCTATAGAGGGGTGGTGACCAGACTGAGAGACTCGCATACATGGGTGGCACAATGAAACACCAAAAGATATCAGCTGCCTGACAAGATTAACCCTACAACAGCTGTGTAATAGGGACAGGGACACAGTAGTAGCAGTAATAGTTAGATTTAAATGTGTTAAGGCCTGTTATTGCATCAGGGTGCAGCAACCCCCCATAACAGACACAGTTGTTTGAATAAGGGCCAGCTGGTGCATAGAGTTCTTTACATGCAGCATTTTGGGTTGTTTTCTGGCCCTGAGCACTACTCTGAGAGTCACTGCAAACATAGAGAGAGGGGCTGTACTTGCCAGATAGTATTTAGTTCCATGGGGCACAACCTGCTTAACAATGTTGTGGTTGTTGACTGATGGGACGTGCAGATGAAAACAGGACACCAGAAGTTGTATATCAAAATGGGCAACTTATATTAAAGAAAATGGAGATACACAGCTCAAACCATTTTATCAGTGACATTGTTACTGACAGTGAAGAGTTAGCTTGTTGATTCTCGATAAAGTGCTGTGTTTATAGTTAAAATGTGTCTCCGCACACTGTGTAGCACTAGTGGTAAATTAAAGGAGAAGTCCAGCGAAAATTATTATCAAAGTATTGTATTGCCCTCCAAAAGTTATACAAATCCCCAATATACACTTATTACGGGAAATGCTTATAAAGTGTTTTTTTTCCCTGCACTTACTACTGCATCAAGGGTTCACTTCCTGGATAACATGGGGATGTCACGATAACATGTGGCTGCTGGAGAGGATGATGGCAGGGAGATGCTCAGTGTCTCTTCAGTGCCCTGTGTCCCTCAGTGTCCCTCTGCCATCATCCTCTCCAATGTAAGGAAGGGACTACTGCACGTTCCATGGAAATACTAATAGAAAATCACATGGAGAATCATTTTATATAACATATCCAAAAGAAATATGATTGTGCATCATTCAATTTTAGTAATTGTCAGTAAGAACCTAATACTACCAGTACAACTAGACATTTTGATCCACACGGACCTTTCTCAACATGGCATTCATCAGGAATATGAAAGAAACAGATAGAGCAGAGGTAGCATGAGATAAGGAAAGAATATTCTTTATTTCATGCTACCTCTGCTCTACCTGCTTTCTGTACTCTATTAGTAAAGTCTAGAGGGGGGTCCTCTATTCAGGAAACTAATCTTTTGGCCAGTCTAAAGAGTGACTACAAATTATGTCTCTCACGCTCGGGCAGATCTGTCCTACCCTGCATTACACAGACAACTCAATGATTTGACCAGGCAATGAGTAGTTTCCCCTTAAACGAGTTCCAGAGTATGGGGAACACTTGGTGTCCTGCTTACTGTCAAGAGACCCACAAAAAAAGATTGGCTAAACTGGAGACCCCTCTAAACTAGAGTACCTCTCTAAATTTCCAGCTCTAAGACAGTGATGCAAAGCATGGCAATAATAAAAAATTTTCTTCTGCTCATCTCTTCTTCGTATTTAGCCAGTTAATCTACCATGTGCGTAGACTGACATAATTTCATTTACGTCAGTAGACATTTTAAGTAAACTAAACAAGATCTAGGCTGATGAAACACAATTATATCATTTGTATTTATATCTAGGGGATCTGGTTGACATTATTTGACTGCATCAGGGCCAGGCATTGACTACAATAAAGCAGTTTAGCAGAAGTTTATTTTCTTCCAGAAAGAGCTCCATTTTTATCCATTGGTGTATCTGGTATGGAATCTCCAACCATGCTATTCCACTTACCTAGGCTGTATCCCTGTTTTTCAGGCAGTACTCGGGCTGTCTCCCCCTTCCCCACAGAACGAGAAGGCATCGGGAATCAAATGATGAAGATTCGAGTAGGTTTGTGTTTGAACTAACCTGAAATTCCTGATGTTCGATCATCTCTATTCATGAAGTTGACACTTTGCACTGAGGAATAAAAGCATTTTTCTTTGTTCTAGAAGCACAGGCAGGTACCATGTGTCTCCTTAAACTAAGAGCTATCTTACAGTTCAGCATGTTAAAATATGAATTGCATCATGGGCTATTTTATAATAAAGACACTAGAATGAAAAATTTGAAAATAAATTACCCACATTTTTAAGAATGTGTTTAACATTAGGTCCTTTTCTGACCTATTCCTTTTAAATGCATATCCCCATCTCAAGTAGCATAGTTATACATGTAGGGTTTATCAAGTCAAATATTTTTGCAAACTGGCAAACTTACCTCCTCGTATGCTGTTTTTTTCCCTCCTATTGCTGACAGTTCGATGTCTAGGTTACCGACCACCACTCTGCTCTAAAAGCAGTGAGAAAATTTAAAATTCACAAGATAAATTACACAACAAAGTATTCAGACTGTCGATTTTGTATGAGGAATTGCACAAGCTCATCTCTTCATAGCTAATAGAATCCGTGGCCCGCTGAGATGTTTCAACAATAAACCAGTCATGCACATGGTAAGAGGCTCTCAGACGTGTAGACAGCTGAGGATTCTCACTCTTCAGATGATTTAATGCTACATGATGGAGATGTCATGCTCAGTCTATAATCCCACACTTGCCCCAGCCGGCTGAGTCATGGGCAGGCTGAGACACATATTGCTGTCCATGCACTACATATATTAGGTAATGTGGTTGTCCTGTATACACAATGGATAACATTAATAAGTCTTAAATTAACATAACTTGGTTTGTAAAAAGAAAATTGTGATGATCTCTTTCTAACATGTCTCCATCAGAACTTTTACAGTGGTGCCTGAAAGTTTGTCAATCCTCAACGGGGTTGTCTGGGACTTTTCAATAAACTAGCATTGCTTTGGTCTGTGGGTGTTCTATATTCTATATTCACTTTCATTTTTTATTTAGAGCACTTATTGTGTTCTCAGGCTGCCACATGACCACTCTGTCTGTGTTTCTTTACTTCCTGTGATGTCACACTCCCCGCCTGTTTCCTGTTCCTGCCAGTGAGGAAACAGTGCGTCATTAGGTGGGTGGGGAATGAATTTGATTCAGCCACACCCCTGTAGGAGGAGCTAACATCTGAGCCCAGTAGAAATTGCAGCAGTAAGGGCAGCATGACATGGAGGAGCCAGAAACTGATAGCTATGTTATGGGGGACACAGAGTTTAGCCATATTGTTAAGTAGTGTTGGAGTCCTGGGATCAAATGCCACCAAGGATACCAGCTGCATATATGTCTCCCAATGCTTGTGCAGTAACCTGGGGTTGCTAGGTGTTGTTAGCTGTGAGCTACGTGTAGGGGTATCAACTAGGCACTTGTAACAGTACCCAGAAGTGGTATGCTCATCCCCGGGTATACTTATACTAGGCTATAAAAAGATAGAACGGTGTGGGTGCAGGTGCAGGTGAGGAGCAAAAATGAGTCCAGCACTTAACCAAATGAACACTTTACTTAAGGAATCTTTAGTGCAATACAGTTTAGGAATGAAAGTGCACAAAAGATAATCACAAAAATAGGTAGAACACTGCCCTTTCTCCCTAACAAACTCAGTGCTTAGCTTAGGTGCTTGTAGCGTACAGTAGGTAGTTGGCAGTAGATGTTACTTGCCTTGCCTAGTAGTGCAGAAGTCTGTCGGGACAACTTGTAGTGTGTGACTTTTGGTGATGAATCTCATACTCACGGTTAGAACCGAGAAGAAAGAAGAAGACCGCCCTACGCCAGAAGAGCCCACAGAGTGTAAGGTTTGGTAGTACAGGTCCCAGGGTTACCGAGTAGGCCGAGCAGGAATCAATGGAGTTCGTTGGCTCAGGCACTTTGCTCCACTGCAGACAAATCCTCGATATATGGATTGTCTTGAATAACTGCAGAATTGGTTATATAAGGTAGGCAAGGTTTTCACAGGTGACTGTTACCCCACCTTTGGGTTTTGCACTGGATAGATGTAAGTAGAAAGTCTCTCATAGGAATCTGTAATCTGTGGTCCTTCACAAGGCCATGGCCCTCAGGTCAAGCCTATTTATACACTTCAGCAGGAAATCTTGCTTTTCTGTCTCTTTCATACCATCTACTAAAGAAGACTCAAAAGACCCCCATCCCCTCCACTAGGATCTAAAAGACTTAAATACAGGTGAGCGGGACTAACCTCCTATTGGTGGGGAAAGTTCTAGAAAGAGAGTGGTGTGAGATAGGTAGAGAAGTATGAGGCACCTAATCCAGTGATAGCACAAAACACAGGGCAGTGTACATAGTTAACCCTTCAGACCTTCATTTGTGCTATACGAACATGGAGACACCACTTGGTGACAGTATAAAATGGCGATTATTTGCGATTATGGTGCCATTTTATACTGTCACCAAGTGGTGTCTCCAGAAAACAAGAACATTTATAGCTAGATTTGCACCAAAGCTCTCAGCATTGCAAGATAACAGCACTAACCACTAAGACACACACTTCATTGCTTATGAATGGAGTAGGCAGAGCTAGATTCCTAGAGGAGGGGGTCGAACAAAAGGCTTACTGAGCTGTGATGTCATTGCTGACCCCAGTGACCTGGAAGTTCTTTGTGTAAGTAAACAAACAGCAGCAAAAGAGAATGCCTAGGGACACAGAGGAGGATGCCTAGGGACTCAGAGGCGGAAAAAAATGTTGGAGGAAACAACTAAGGGAAAGGGACAGATTACAAATGGTTCTCTATTCCAATTTAAAAAAAATTGGTCAGACAACCTCTTTAAGTGTGTTCTATATATCTGCATAATGCTGGGTTTACACAGAGCGATAATTCGCCCGATCGTACGGTGAACCATTTGGAAGTAACAATTTTTTTTTATAACGATCAGCGTTTAGACGGAATGATATATAGTATGGAAAAATTGTTTTGCGATCATTTCGCGATCGCTGTAGCCTATCTCGCACATAGGTAAAATCGGGACGGAACGATCTGCGAATTTTTTGCGAACGACCAACAACGATTTAAGAACATGTTCAAAGATCAAAAATGAACGATTTCTCGCTTGTTGCTTGATCGTTCGCTGCGTACGATTATCGTTCAAATTCGATCGTTATTGTGCAGATTCGCACGATAATCATTCCGTGTAAATGCAGCATAAGAGACATATCGTATACGCTCTGGCCGGGATTCCATGCTTCATCAGACAATAAGTCGACTTGTGAACAGCATAACACATCGTTGTGAAGCTGTAATGGTACATGGCAAGTTATTGAGACATTGACATGTTTTGTTGCAGTTTATCCCCCACTGTTGTTGTTTTTTTTTTTTTTAGGAATAGTTTGAGGTGAGGAAATGACCACTGCATGCTTCTAATTAAGTGCCTACTTTCATCCTATAATATCACTGTAGTGTGAACTTCTTATATTTTTGTACATAGAGCATGCATCATACGTGTCCTGTAGCTTCTGGTATCTCTTCTGAAGTTACATATGAATGAACACGCCTTCAGATGTGTTTTTTCTATCAGCCAGCTTTTCATAAGTTCATTCCAGTTCTTGGAAACTTAGCAGGAAGATGTTGAAATCTAACAGGAAGATGTTATAACAGTTCTTCAAAGTAATAGAATGACTTTTGACCCAATTTCAACTTTGTGTATTATTTGTAGTATTTGTGGATTGCTGCCAGCTTAGCAGAGAAGGGTCTAAAGGTCTTCATACCATTTTATAAGGGAATTACACGTCAATTACAAAAGGTTTTACATACAATGGACTTTGTCATAAAGCCGTGCAGCCAGCTTGGTTTAAAGTCCTTTGTACAGTGTCCAACTCAAACTTTGTTACGTTGAGATAGATAGTGACGTTCCTAAAGGACATCATGACCCATACTTGAAGGGCAGTGTGTTCCATACCTAGAGGACAAAGCACAATATAACAAAAACAAAAATCAGACCCCTATCACATGCTGCTTTGCACTATCACTGTCCTAACAACCTGAAATAGGAAGCCCCCATTCCATTTTCACGAATCCCTTGTTTACTAACATTGCATCAGTAGTGGAGACCACATCATTGTGGAGGTTTTCAACACCCATTAAAAAGGGAGAGGCCAAGCTGCAAAAGGCCCCCTTCCACTATGTTATTCAAAGCAGCTGCATGGTTGTCTCTATGGGTTGTGTCCGTTTTATCCCTTTGTAGCCTTAGTGAGTTCCATGCATTGTTGTTACAATGAGCAAATCTGCATTATAGGCCAACAGTTTTTATAGGTTGAATATCCCCTTAAGGGTCAGTTCACATGTACAGACTCACAGCGTAAATCTCGCTGCGAGTCTGTCAGGTCCTGGCAGTTCACTGTCACTACATACTCGCAGCTATCTGAACGACCGCTGCGTGTATGTAATTCTGCCGGCCCCTTAACCCCTTCTGCTGCTGCCCGACTCCCGCTCTGTATACATTACCTCTCCTTGCTGCACGGGGTCCCGGTGTCCTGCTCTCCCGCCCGGCCAATCAGTGGCTGCGGCTGGGCAACACACTGATTGGCCGGGCGGAAGAGCAGTACGCCGGGACCCCGTGCAGCAAGGAGAGGTAATGTATACAGAGCGGGAGCCGGGCAGCAGCAGAAGGGGTTAAGGGGCCGGCAGAATTACATACACACATCGGTCGTTCAGATAGCTGCGAGTATGTAGTGACAGTGAACTGCCAGGACCTGACAGACTTGCAGCGAGATTTACGCTGCGACTCTGTACATGTGAACTGACCCTTAGGGTAGCTTCACACGTACCATATCGCAGCAGATTTTCTGCTGCGGTTCCACAGCAGATCAGCAGCAGATTTGACTAAATGAATGAACACAGCAATAAATCTGCACTGCGAAATCTGCTGAGGATCTGCTGCGAATCCGCTGCGATACGGTACGTGTGCAGCTACCCTTAATAAACCTTAAAGCAAATGTGCCAGTTCAAGCCACATATTAAAGCGAATATACCACTAGATACATCACTTTTTTTTTAAATGAACAGACCAGTGCTGGCGCTGGGATGCCGAAGCTGTGGTCCTTTTTTTGAACAGCCGCCCGCTTCCCACATATGGCGCCAGTCGATTACTGAGCACCAGCTGGGCATGAAGCACTGGAGGCGGGCCTGCCAGCCCCCAGTGTGACGAAACCCATCTCACCTCTGTGACGCAGCTCCAAAGGGGAGGGGATTTTGTCACACGGGTGGGCCCACCTCCAGTGCTTCATGCCCAGCTAGTACTCAGTAATAGAACAGTACCGTGCGCTTAATGGGCGGCGGTTCAATAAAAGGACTGCGACACAGGCATCCCTGCGCCAGCACTGATCTGTTCATGTAAAAAAAAAAAAAAAATCTACCTAAACTTTTATACAACCTTATGGGCTCAGCAATGCTGAATCGGGTGGGAGAGTCCCTTTTTCAATCTACTATGCGATGAGATAGCTCGGTGTAATGGAGGCTTTCTGTAGAAGAGCAAGGCCGGGTATGAAAGTGCACTTCAGCCAGGGGAGGGGATATTGGTGCACGTCCAGTGCACCGAGCGCCCTTATTTGCATATTTAGAAAAAGACGCAGATCGCAGGAACCGGGCGGCAAATAGAAAAAGCACCACACCAGCGGAATCAGTGCAGCAGTGGCCCATAAGGTCATATAAATAACTGAATAAGTGAATTGAACAGATACATTTACTTAAAATGAACCTAACATAACTACACTTGTAAATCCTGGATATTCTAAGAGCTAAAGAACAAGCCACAGTATAATGTATATCACCTGTGCACAAGAGAAGTGTACTATTAATATGCATTGATAACACTGGTGCTGTGTTTTTGCCTAGTTTTTGCAAACTGAAATACACTGCTGTAATAGAGATACAGTTCTCTTCTCACCACGTACAAAGAAGGAATACTGTGTGCTAAAGGTTACTGGGTGAAAAGTGTTTATTACCATCTAATCACTACTAGGTGAAAGGTGCATGCAGAGGACAGCGTGTAATAGCCAAAGATGTTGTGTAGAACGTCAACCTAGCAACTAAATACAGAACAATAATGCACAATAATAAGATTATATCTAGTGAATCAGCAGCTCTTTACCCTCTCTAGGTGACTAGCTATCTAATAAAGTACAGGATTTTTGCAGAAATGTTGTGCTGTTTAATAACCCACATTAGTGATGCCATTAGAATAGCCTCAAACACAATGTGACCAGGATGTTTTTTTTTAATAAATGCCATCAGGGATTGCCCATCATTTTTTTTTAATAAATATTTATTTTCTTGCATACATATTAGGTTTACTTCTGGAAACAGGCTCATACTAAAGCCATCTGGGAATAAGGGGGTGGGACTTAATGTAAGACATCCCCCTTTGTGTTTGTTCAGTGCTGCTAGCGACTGAAGGGAAAGTGTCTCTCTCTTCTTGAAAAGACCACCAAACTGACACACAAAGGGGGGTTTCCCTATACATTAAGCTGATCACCGTGTGTCCTACTGCTGGTACTTTCAGTGATCTGCCATCATCAAATGCTTAATTTCTCTGCAGCGCCCCCACAGGTGAAATAAAGCATTACTCTCACTGGAATTAATAGGCTGTATGCAATGCACAAAAGTGACTCTTTCTTCGGAGAGAGAGAGAAACCTTCTTTGTATTAGGTTCTGCTCCTTAAAGAAAGTTTCCCTTTTAAAATAATTTTCCAAAATCTGAAACTACGATTGACTTTTAGTACCTTATTCAGCAGCTGTTTCTAGGTTAACAGGCATGAGTTCATTACACACAAGCTGCAAAAAGCTACTTAAAATGCGAGCTAACATATTGAATAACATAATTGGTTGTTTTATGGGGTGAATTGCGGCTACAATAATATGGGCTTTGTTAGGATTTCAAGCTTCTATTTTTAATGTAGACATTAATCCTGGATTTGTGTGCATATCCCTGCCCCAGTACAGGACAGACATTCAGAAATTGGACCTTTCATGGCATTTTTGCAACTACACAATCACGTAGTATATAGAATGCAGCAAAAAAGTCAAAGGATAGCTGACATTTACCTCTGGTGTTCCCGTAGCACATTTGGACTGTTTATGACACTATTGATATATTGGGGGGATTAATCAAATGGTGTAAAGTGAAACTGGCTCAGTTGCCCCTAGCAACCAATCAGATTCCACCTTTCATTTTCCAAAGAGTCTGTGAGGAATGAGAGGTGGAATCTGATTGGTTGCTAGGGACAACTGAGCCAGTTGCACTTTACACCATGTTTGATAAATTTCCCCCATTGTCTATTAATACTGTAGTACAATATGTTAGGATAAACCACCCATATAGATCTATTTCTAATATCTTAGGAAAACTATGAAGTCTCAATGAATAAAAGAGGACAAATGCCATCACGTAATATGTGTGTTTTAACAGAAAAGCTGCTTAGCGTAGCTTTGGTTGAAAATAAGGTTTTTATAATGGGATTTTGGAGACAGAGCTATATACTGTACTACCACTCTGGGGCACCCTGTGAGGAAGGTCATGGGAGTTGTATGACACCTTTTTCTGACAAATTTTCCCTTGTATCTCTCTCCAAATCAAGAGAATGTAAGGGCCACAGAGCGATAATCAGCCGAATATGCCCAATTCGGCTGATTATCACTCCGTGTAATAGAGACAATGATCAGCCAATGTAATGATAATCGGCTGATTGTTTCTTTAGGCCCAGACTTAGGGCCCTATTCCACAGTAACGATAATCGGCCGGATCGGCCCCATTTGGCCCGATTCGGCCGATTATCGTTCGGTGAAATAGAGAGAACGATCAGCCGATGATCGTGTCATCGCCTGATCGTTCATTTAGGGCCAGACCTAAAATAATTGTTCCCTCACCACGCATCGCTAACGGTTGAATAGCGGTGCGCGGCAGGCGACCGACGATTTGACAGCAGCAGCAGCAGCATACATTACCTGTCCAGGCTTCTCCGCGCTGTCTTCATCCCAGGGTCCAGCGCTCTCTATCTTCTGAATGGCCGGTCAGCTGACGGAGCGCTCAGCCAATCACAGGCCGGGACCACCGTGGCCTGTGATTGGCTGAGTGTGGCCTGTCAGCTGACCAGCCATTCAGAAGATAGACCCCGGACCCGGAGATGAAGACAGTGCGGAGAAGCCTGGACAGGTAATGTATTACTGCTGCTGCAAGGGCTGTAAGGATATCGGTAACGGCCTAGTAAACGGCCTAGTAAACGAGCGGCGATCTAGCAGATCGCCGCTCGTTTACATTGTTGATTGGGCCCTCCTCGGCCCATGGAATAGGACCCTTAAAACCATCGTCTGCAAACCGCACATTGCTACGTGTAATAGCAATGCATGGCTGATGGCTGACGATTGCCCAAACAGTTAATACTTCACTTGTCCTCGCTCCTGGTCTTCTCCTGCGCTCTGTATGAGTCCCAGCACCAGGCACTGTGGCTTCAGAGTTGCCTATCTGAGCTGACAGGCCGCTCAGCCAACCACTGGCTGAGCGACCTGTCGGCTCAGACAGACTGCTTTGAAGCTGCAGCACACAGTGCCAGGACACATATATAGTGCATGAGAAGACCGGGAGTGAGGACAGGTTAGGTATTAACAGTTTGGGCAAGGGCTGCATGGACATCGCTAACAATCTCCATGCAGCCTTTGCTAAACGATTATCGAGCCGTGTAAAAGGCCCAGTAAATGAGCGCAGATCTAGCAGATCAGAGCTCATTTACAGTATTGATTGTGCCTTCATCAGGCCTTGTAATAGGACCCTAAATGTCACCGATAACTCAACCACTGTCTCAGGCTTAAATTGCAGTCTGTTGTACAGCAGACAGTATCACACTACATGAAAGTTGTAGTCACAGTAGTAGTTTGTATTTCATTTACTACCATTCAAAATAATAAACAAAGCAGAAATAGGAATTTATGATTTGCTTTGAATGGTCATTTCAAACAACATGTTTCCTATGTGAGCCCTAACATTTTTGTAAATCATTGCATTTACCAAAGGTGACTCCAGAAAAAGTCCTTAAAGGAGAAGTCCGGTGAAAATTGTTATTAAAGTATTGTATTGCCCCCCCCCCCCCCCCCCCCCAAAGTTATACAAATCACCAATAAACACTTATTTACGGGAAATGCTTATAAAGTGCTTTTTTTCCATACACTTACAGTACTACTGCATCAAGGCTTCACTTCCTGGATAACATGGTGATGTCACGACCCGGCTGCCAGAGTTATGCGGGCTGTGGCTTTTAAACCTAGCTTTTGAATCATTGGCCCATCTCTACTCTGTGCTGTAGAGAGCCAAAGGAAGACTTTATACTGTCACCCTGTCACCCATGAGCAACTGTACCTTCAGTGTGTATATATATATATATATATATATATATATAAGGCTATGTTCACACGTTTTAAGAGAACGGCTGTTCTGTGACCCGGCCGCTTATTTCTAATGCAGGCGCATCCGTGCGTGCCCACATCAGAACTCCCAACTGCACATAATGGAGCAAGCGGCCGGAGTCGTACACTCCACTGACATGTCAGTTTGTTGCGGCGCTGCAAGGGATCCCGGCCGGAGTGTATACACATAGTATACACTCCGTCCGGGATTCCCTCAGCCTTCAGCACAACGTAAGTTCCGTATTGTTGCATCGGCCGTGATTACTGCAGAACTTACGTTGTGTGAACATGGCCAAAAGAAGTAATTTACAAAACAAATAGAACTTTATGAAAACAAGTGGTTTGGAAGAAAAAAAAGTTCAGCTGAAGTACCCCCTTAAAAAACAAAATCTAAAAAAGTGTTAGTAAGTTTAAACTTCCTCTGAAACAGTCATTCACAGTATTATGACCTGTTTCAAGATGTTTTGATGCTTGTTACAATTGATTACATAAATATTTTGTGTATATGTGTAGACTGATCACTGACGGAGTAATTTTAATGTTTGTATTATTCACAAAAGCTTTCTTCCTCCTCCTCCTCCTCCTCCTCCGTTGAGTACTCTGGAAGGCAGAGATATGCATTTGCACTGTGCACAGGCGATAGGTGTCATATTACTAGAAGCACAGGGCTGGATTTGTGCGCCTGGGATCCAATGACTGGATCAGAATAATAATCAGCCAGCAAGACTAAGTATGACAGGAAGGGACAGACTGAAAGGGAAAGAGGCTAAGACAACAGAAGGCAATGCCGGGGGCCAAGCTACTTTCTGTGCTGTTCATAGACCAGACTCTGTATTGCTGATATTCAGAAGGCTATAAAGCTGAACAGATACAGAACTATTGTAGATCAGAAGGTACTGTGCTTGTGTTATGTTTCCAGCGCTCAGCTCTTACAATATACAATACCATGTGCAGGAAATACAAATTCTGCTGTAGTAGTTGGGGGAAGGGAAGTCCTGGAAATAGAAAAGTGTAATACTAGTGTCTCTAGGACCAGTGCTGGTATAGAGTGTAAGGTTTTACTCAGGTTTGCATTTGTGTTGTGTAACAGATCTGTATAGTTGAAAACAGAAGCAACAGATGTGCAAGAAGGTGGAAAGCTAGTTGTCTTTTGCTCATGAGGTCATAAATAATTATTGGGTTTTTAAACGTTTTCAATTGGTGTAGATTTTTACATTTTCAAAAACTCCTCAAGATTAAAGTCTGCGAGGACTACAGGTAATATTGCAGGAATTTAGCTTCAATTCACAAAGGGTCATGTCATGTGGAAATGGACATGGATTGTGCCCTCAAAAGTCAGGATCACAAGCTGATCTGTGGCAGGTCCAAACAACGTGAGCCTAAGAAAGGACGTAGAAAGAAGTAAAAAGATTGTCCCTTCAATGATTGGAGCAAAGCACACATGTACAGTATATGGGGCTTCCAAATATTGCCAATCTCAGCCTGTGGATAGGGGATAGTTTTGATGCTGGGAATGTCCCTTTAAACCTGCCTGGCACATGTTTTGTCTCAGATAGCAACCAATCACAGCTCAGCTTTCGTTTCTTAGATTTGGCAGTAATTTCACAGGTAGCCTCAGACTCCGCAGACAGCCTTAGATGCACATTCCCAACAAATGATAGGTGACATGTCACTTACTCCACCATATTTTAAATGCTTGCGCCAAAATTAACAGTGCGAATTGCAGTTTTTGTGGAACATTTTTGCATTCCAAAAAAAACTGTGTGAGCATATTCTTATAGAAAAAAAGGCTGGAAAAAGTGATTTCGTTTAGAAAAAAATCCCTAGATCACATCTAAATGTGGTAAATTTAGTCTGGATATTTCTCCGAAATACTACACAATTTAATATAGTGCATAGTTTGGCTGATAATCCTTACAGCTTCAGATCCATATGGCTTATGATATCTTCATATGGTACACACAGGGGCAGAATTACCGCCATAGTGGCTTCTACCGAGCCCGCTGCATCAGGGAGCCGGGCCCCCTGAGCTTGCAGCACCCGGTCACTGAGCATGCCTCCCAGGTGCTGCAAAAAGCCCAGCCGAAGATCTGGGATCCAACACTTTCTCTACGAGCTAAATAGAGGACTGTGATTGACAGGATCAGGAGCCAATGGCTCAGAGACCTGTCAACCACTCTTGTGTCTGGAGGCAGCATTGTGGCTCTGGCCACAAGAGCCTGTTTCCTCCCGCAGTGCTTTTGCACACAAGGGATGTCAAGCGAGGGATTCTGCAGCTAAGTGAGTATTTTTCTTTTCACATGGGGATGCCTGCATTGAGGAGGAAGGGGGTTAGGAATGCCTACATGATGGGAGAGGGGTTAATTTACAGGGGGATACACACATGGTGGGTGGGGTAACTTACAGGGGGTTGAATGCATGAGGAGAGGGTTCATTTGCAGGAGGATGCCTACATGCAGGGGAGGTGGCTAACCGGAGAAAGCACACCTGGGGGGCTAACTACCAAGGAAGATTCATTACCATGAAGAAAAGGGGGACTACCTTCCAGGGAGAGGAGTACAAAGGAGGGGAACTAACTACTAGGGGAGATAATTACATTGGAGGGAAAGGGGTTAACTATCAGGGGAGATGCCTACAGAAGAGGGCTAAGTACCACAGGAGATAACTACTTGGGGTTGTAACTACCATAGGGTGGTCACCTACAGTGGAGTCTCTACATGGGGGTATACTACATACTAGTGGCCTTACTATTGTGCGGGGTTACTTACAGGGGAATGCATACCTACCAGCAACACTACCTAAGGGAGAAATAGCAACATGGAGGATACTATCTGCTAGGTGAGCTATCTGCACAGAGAGGCCTAGCTACTATACAGATGCACAGAGAGGGGTCTGACTACTATACAGGGGCACAAAGGATCCTAATGGGGGACACAGAAGGGTCTAACTACTATATGGATACAGAGGGAACTAATCACTATATGAGGGTAATTCACTCAAAGAAGACATTTCCAGTGTAGACCATAAGTGATTACAGTGCTGCAGGGGAGCTCCCCGGATGATTTTTAGGTTGTCCCATAAGAGATAACGGTGGTCTGCTGCCGCTGCTAATACTATACAGTGCAATGGCAGCAGTTTGTTGCTATCATTGTCTTTTGTCTTTCAACATGTTCAAAGATGTTAAAAGACAACCATCAGCTGACAGCGATTGTCGGCCATAATGGCTGATAATCGCTTTGTTTAATAGGGCTTTAAGTATACTGGATATGGTCAGTAACAGTATGGTGGTAATGTTAGTGGTAATAGTGTGATGGTAATAGTTGTCCCTAGTATACTAGTATTATTGGTAATATTGGTGTCAGTATACAGAATTTGGTCAGTGTGATGGTGATAGGTATCGTAATAATGTATGGTAATAATTTTGGTTATCATTTTTGCTCCTTATATACTGGTGCTATAATACTCCCTCTAATATATGTGTGTGTGTGTGTGTGTGGGGGGGGGTGTTTATAACCATGTAACATAGGTTTAGGACCACACTTGATGACTTAGTTAGGGGGAGGGGAGCAATCAAAAATTTGCTACAGGCCCAGCCATTTCTAGTTACACCCTTGGGTACTGTAATACAGAACATTTGTTCTAGGGAAAAATTCCCCCTATTAATGGAGCACTCCAGAAAAAAAACTCCTTTTGACTGTGTAACATGAAAACAGCAGCGTATAGCAGTATAATATGATGCTCTATAGACTACTGTGAGTGCCATATTACATTGTCCAGAGCTATGATATACATATGTGCTGATGTCAACTTGTCAAACGGGGGACATTCACATTTAAACACCATATGATTTATCATCAATCTACAAACTGATTTAATAGATACTTGGAACTAACTTCCAGCATATGTGGCTGGTAAACCATGGTATGTCAATGTAAGCATGTCTGGGAGAAACATATATCAATGCTAAGTTAAAAAATAAAAAATATAAATAAAAAAAACATAGATAAACCAGGTGGTCATCAGTCTTATATGTTTCTATAAAGTCCATGACAGAGCCATAAAAAGGTTATTCATCTGTCAGATTTCACATACAAGGGTTGAACAATTATACTTGTGCTGACGTAGAATGGATAGGGTAAGTGGGACATATGGGTACCTTTCTTTACAAACAAATTTTGCTAGATCAATCCACAGAACCAGACTGTTAATGAACAGGGAATATACAAACCTTCCTCCCAAATGGGTGTTTGGAGGCATTTCCATGAGGTTTGGGCCTGTTCCGGGATGGCAATTTTGGCACATAAGATGTTGACAAACATATTCTTCTTGGTCTTTGGCCATTATATCGTAGAAATATTTCCTGTAGAAGTAACTTGTGTATAAATGTCACTTATTGCCTTAGATTTTAAGCTACAACAGTCAAGAGAAACTGTATCTTCTCTATTTCTGCTAGTAAAGACTGGCAAGATTTAACAAAAGATGAAGGTTATACAGTTTTTAAGACTATGCTATCTCTTTTAACAGTCAGAACTGGCTCCTTGACAATGATTCTTAAGATGATAAGGAGTCCTCAGATCAAGTTTAGGGTCTAGGTCAACAGCTTTTTCCCCACCAGCTTTAGAGCCTGCACAAACACTGACTGGCATGTTGTTTCTCCCTGGGCCCCCAGGATATTTTCCTCTGGTGGGCCCCTGATACCCCAGTCCGACACTGTGTGTAAAGCCATTCTATGGATGTAGTCTTGATTTCTTATATATTAGAAGATACTTCCTGCTTAAAGTGGTCACATTTCCTTAAACAAATATGACCATCTCTTCCATAGACTAATAACCAAAATAAGTCCAATAACCAGAACTAAGAAACTGTCCATGTTATCCACTATAGGCTATAGGAGACCAACATATGATCACTTCAGTGAACAAGACCATCCATGATAGATTAGTATATTGCAAGAGCTTACCACGTAGTCAGAGTGTTGTATTGGTATCAACCTTAAATGTACAAGGTTCTTGGGTCCTAGGTTATTTTGCCGTCATTATTTGATTCATACGTTGTTAGAAATAAACTCCAGGTATATTTTATTTTCATGTTCCAGTGTCTTGGCTGCCTTGGAGTAATACAAATATTTCTTTCTTTTTTACAGACTTCTTCAAGGGGAATTTTAAGAATTGTGAAGGCTGATACACAATGTGGGCTTCTGTAGGCAAACATTTATTACGGTGCAAAGTCCAATTCTTTGTAGCACATGCATCACTAAACGTTCAAAGGAACAAATGTTCTCCTTGTAGTTCTCTGCTATATTTCTCCCGCTGGCAGCACAGTGCTCCTGTGTATAAACAGACATATCCCACAGAGGCCATGATTCGGAATGTCGAGACTTTGGATGCTCAGCGCTTTGTCTGTGTGCACTGGGAGGATGGAGGACAAAGTCTGTACCCATATGTGTGGCTGAGAGATAACTGTCAATGTCCTCAATGCTTCCTTCAATCTGCAAAGGCGAGAAAACTCCCCATAGAGAATTTGGATGTGAACACCGGTCTACGAGATGTGAATCTGACAGACACAAATAAGGTACCTTTCATGTTTTCATAAGGTCATATTGATGGCATTTATCCCCATCGTGCCAGTACTACAAAATAATCCATCCTGTTCTAATCCAAACCTGGCGAAAAAATGTTTTCAATTTAGAATATGTTACCGGCAAATCTAATCTGTCCCAGTGCTACCATATTTCCCCGAATATAAAACATCCCCTAAAAATAAGACCTGGTAGAGGTTCTGCTGAATTACTACGTAAAAGCCTCAACCCCCCCCCCCCACCCCCCCAAAAAAAAAAAAAGAAGAAGAAAAAAAAATGTAAGACCTAGCAGAGTCTTAGTTAAGAAGCATACCTGCCAAACAAAACATCAGGACATGCAGATGTTATTCTTTTTAGCCTGCTGCTGTTGTTCCCTTCCTTCACCGTCCCTTGTAGTGCAGCTGCATGCAGGACATTAAAAACTGTCACCTGCCGCCAACTCCAATATTCCCTTCTGCAGCCGTCACTTGTAAATGTGCAGGCAAGGCATCAAGAGGCCCGTCACCTGCCACCATCCCCGTTTTCTACTGCAAGATGTAGAGCTGCACACAGTCTGCAATTATCCCGTCAACTGCTGCCATACTGTACGCTGTACATGCTGTATGAGCGTGCTGTGGTAAGCCCCCTCCTTGTGGCCAGAAGCCACTATACCGTACATTCTGTCCCTACTGTGCATGTGACATGTGAATTCTTCTTCATGGAAAAGTAAGAAATGCCCTGAAAATAAAACCTAGCCTATCTTTGGGAGCAAAAATAAATATAAGACACTTGTCCTATTCTCGGGGAAACACACTAAAATACGCCTCTTGTCTAAAACCTGGTATTGTACACTTCTGAACTGATTCTTGGTCTTAAATCAGTCTTAATTCTGTAGAATATAACATATTTTTTAGGGAAAAAGTAACTATTTACATGCTGTCCAATGTACCTGTAATGGGTTATAGAGCAAGAGGAGTCAAGTATGTTGAAATGCATCATGTTGAGCTGATGAGTTACACAGTACACTAATAGGGATGGCTTGTGGGGGAGAAGAGATAACTGATGCACTTGTTTTGCAAGATGTTTTAAAGCAAATGTATCATCAAGTACATTGCTTTGTGTTTTTTGCCTGAATGGATCGGCGCCAGTCTATTCCTGAGCATCAACACGGCATAAAGCACTGGGAGCGGCTCCATTGATTCTAATTGTGCCGCGTCACAGAGGGGAGATCGTCACACTGGGGGTCGGTTCATGCCGAGTGGGTGCTCAGGAATAGACCGGCGATGCTTCAAAAAAAGGAGTGCGCCAATCCATTCATGTAAAAAAAACAAAGCGATGTATCTAATGATACATTTGCTTTAAAGCATCTTGCAAAACAAGTGCATCAGTTATCTCTTCTCCCTAACAAGCCATTAATAGTAGTGTACTGTGTAACTCATCAGATCAATATGATGCATTTCAACATACTTGACTCCTGATTCACTTTAAGCAGAAAAATAATAAACAGCAATGCAAGGCCAAGGTTACATTGGGCACTGCTGCTGCTGCTGAGATGCTGAGCTGCTGGTAAATTTACTGTGTATGGACAGTGCAGATCCCCTGGACATTCACAGAAGCAGGTATTGTACACAGTCAATTGTCCCCTCCTCTACTGCACAGAGCTCATGCTAAGGACCCCATTACACAGACCTGCCAAATGGGCCGTTTCGGCCAATTATCGCTCAGTGTAATAAAAACAATGATCATCAGATTATCATTTCTTTAATATCATGGAGGGTGTCAGTCAAAACATACAATAAGGATATTCATACTCACACAAACCATTGCATACAGTGCTTCTCTATCAGACTCATGTATCACAGCTAGAACCACCGTACATAAAACAGACTCCTTAACAAAACATGGGATCTGTTCTGTCACCAATTTTCCTTCATTGTTTCAGCACTTTGCCACAGGGAATAAAGATTGCTGGGATAGATGTATGGAAATCAGTGCTAACTGAGCACCAACTTCCTTCAGTAACAAGCATCAAAACTTCAAGGTCTTGAGGATTACAAACAAATGTCAGGCCCACATTGTAGATAAGAAACTTAGTAACATGTAGACTGCTTCGGGGTAAAACAATAATGGACAGCAGGAACTGTGAGCAGAAACCAATAAATATCTACTAACAGATTGGAATAGAAGGACAGTGTTCAACTATTTGTACTACAAGTTGATAATATGAAAAATTGGCTTTGGATGTAGAAGGATGGGGAGTAATTTCAGAAGAGCTGTGTACTTTGTATGGTGACCAGTGCGAAATGGAGATTGCCAAGCTATATAGGCACCCTTATAGACCATGCAATGCTGCCTGGAGAAAATCTATGCAATGTAATTCTCCTCCAGAAGGAAAAGAGCTGCCACCGATTGCATCTGCCCTTTAGGTCATTGACCAACCAAAATCTCCACCAAACGAAAGAGGGCTTATCTTTAGACAGCTGTCTAAGGGTTGCCGGTAGAGAGATCCCGGGAGGCATGGGGAGACCCCCCGCAATCTAATTCTGTGAATAGGGGACAAGTAAACTTTAATCAGAAAACCCCTTTAAGTGACTCCTTTCCTTCACATAAATATTTATTTTGCAAGCTAGATGGGCACATAAATCGAAGGAAACCATGTAATCCTTTAACGATAATCCCAATGAAAGCATTCAGTGACTTTGATGCAATAATCGCTGTTGTTTTTTCCTTCTCTAATGGTCCATGTGGGTATTTATGCAATTAACCCAGACTGCTTTAATGCAGCCATTATAGCATTGCAAATAAAGGAAATGAATGATTAACTTGAATATACTTTGGAAACCACACGCTCTTTGTACTGTACAATAAGAGAACAGATCCATTTAGAATAAAAATGGGCAAATAATTGTTTTACAGGATTAAGTACATCATATATTTCTTCTACTCTCCCAGTAAACAGAGTAACGGGGGGATTCCATCTCTCATTTTTCATGAGGCCATTTGGAAGGTAAAATCCGCAGCTTTTCTGATTTCCATGTGGAACTACTCCACTTTAACTTGGCACCAGTCTTGATACTTCTCCCTATAAAATTTAACATCAATACAAGTCTTACTATTTTAGCCAGTGTTTAGACCTTATCACATTTCCGATAAAAGGGACAGGTCTGGGAATAGTGTCAACCCACAAGATATTGATGCACTGGAGCTTTAGTTGGTAGCTAAAGAAAAAAGTTAAAGGCAGAGTTTACCTTAAGGGTACAAACCCACTTGACGTATTTGCTGCGTGAATCAGTCTTAAAAATAAGCAGGCAAAACGCAGGTTGGCTTTATACAATTGTTCTGCGTTAAAATACGCAATTGCGTATTTTTGAAGCTTGAAGCTACATGCGTTTTTTGCACAGGTTGTTAACAACTGATGCTTTGCTAACAACAAGCTTCACGCTTCAAAATTACGCAATTGCGTATTTTAACGCAGAACAATTGTATAAAGCCAACCTGCGTTTTGCCTGCTTATTTTTAAGACTGATTCACGCAGCAAATACGTCAAGTGGGTTTCTACCCTAAAACATTTTCTGTCTTGTCACGTATGTGATTGGTCACGGTCTGTGCTCAATGGAACCAACCAACTGCTAATACAAAAAGGCTGCAATGAAAGTAAAAGAATAGAAAAAAAATATGTATTAGTTGCTACTTAGAGAAAAGTAAAATGAGGCTATCAGTCTAATGGACCGTCTGCTGGTTCAGTGTTAGTAAAAACAACAAAAAGGCTGGTTAACACACCAACCTGAGATATTAGACTGGGGGAGAGGAACCCTGGGGGACAGTTCCCACAGTCTGCTGGGCAGCGTCATATAGCCTGTGTATACATATAGAAAGAATGTAGCGCTCATACACCACCCTGTAGAGGCTGTAGAAACAAAAATAAGTAACAATTTTAACAAAGACCTGTAGAAAAAATGTTTTTCTAGCAATTATAATTACATAATAAAAAAAGGTTCAAAGGTATCCACAGCCTTTAGGGACATGCACTTCCTATATATTTTCGCTGAAAACCCACCAATTATGACAGGACTAGCCAAATTTCTCCTGAAGGCAGATCTAAAAGGAGAGAGGGACCAGTCATGTTGGATATAAGCCACCACCAGAAAAAAGTGATATTGATTCTCTTTTCTTTCACTGTTTGGAACATATGCAAGTGTATGGCAGGGTCAGTTAAAATGCCTTTCTGTATGGGACCTTTGATTCTCAGATTCGATAGTCAATCTCTAGTGTTGAGCACAGGGCCGGCCTTAGGGTATGTGCACACCAGTGGCGTCGCTAGGCTTAATCATTCGGGGCCAAAGCCCCGAATGATTTCAGCCTAGCCCCGAAAGTCTTTTTGATCCCGCCAGCACAGAAATAACAGCAGCCGGGTCTGAGATAGATCACTATCAGAGGCCCCAGGCTGCTGTTACTTCAGTGCTGGCGGGCCGCGGGAGTGGGATCAGCCGGCACCACTTCCGGACGCCTTGTGACGTCATCCCGCTCCTTATTGGACAGAGGGCCGCAGTGGACGCTGCACGCTCCGGCCTGCCTCTCTCCTGCGCTCCCAGGACGTCAGCACAGGGCGCCGCCAGCTGTAGACCCCTCCTGCCCCAGAATCCGCGCGGACCCCGGTGCCGCAGCTACAGCCCCTTCACCCCCCGGAATCTGCGCTGACAGGGGGCGCCGTGTCGGGAGATACAGCCCACCCCCTGGAACCCGCACGGACCCCTGGCGCAGATACAGCCCCCCCACACCCCGGGTGGACCCCAGCTCCCCCACTTACAAGGACTCCCCCTCCTGAATCCTTGCCAACAGAGGGATCCAGCAGCCACAGACGCGCACCTCCAGGACCCGCGCCGCAAACCCGTCACCCCCTCGGACCTCACTGCCAGGCTGACTGGCTGGAGAAGACAGGTGAGTAAAATGTTTTTTTTTGTTTGGCTAGGCTGGGGCAGTAGTAGTGTGTATGGGGGGCTCAGATGGGGGTAGTAGTGTGTGTATGGGGGGCTCAGATGGGGGTAGTAGTGTGTGTATGGGGGGCTCAGATAGGGGCAGTAGTAGTGTGTATGGGGCGCTCAGATGGGGGTAGTAGTGTGTGTATGGGGGGCTCAGATGGGAGTAGTAGTGTGTGTATGGGGGGCTCAGATGGGGGTAGTAGTGTGTGTATGGGGGGCTCAGATGGGGGTAGTAGTGTGTGTATGGGGGGCTCAGATGGGGGTAGTAGTGTGTGTATGGGGGGCTCAGATGGGGGTAGTAGTGTGTGTATGGGGGGCTCAGATGGGGGTAGTAATGTGTGTATGGGGGGCTCAGATGGGAGTAGTAGTGTGTGTATGGGGGGCTCAGATGGGGGTAGTAGTGTGTGCATGGGGGGCTCAGATGGGGGTAGTAGTGTGTGTATGGGGGGCTCAGATGGGGGTAGTAGTGTGTGTATGGGGGGCTCAGATGGGGGTAGTAGTGTGTGTATGGGGGGCTCAGATGGGGGTAGTAGTGTGTGTATGGGGGGCTCAGATGAGGGTAGTAGTGTGTGTATGGGGGGCTCAGATGGGGGTAGTAGTGTGTGTATGGGGGGCTCAGATGGGGGTAGTAGTGTGTGTATGGGGGGCTCAGATGGGGTAGTAGTGTGTGTATGGGGGGCTCAGATGGGGGTAGTAGTGTGTGTGTATGGGGGGCTCAGATGGGGGTAGTAGTGTGTGTGTATGGGGGGCTCAGATGGGGGTAGTAGTGTGTGTGTATGGGGGGCTCAGATGGGGGTAGTAGTGTGTGTGTATGGGGGGCTCAGAGGGGGGTAGTAGTGTGTGTGTATGGGGGGCTCAGATGGGGGTAGTAGTGTGTGTGTATGGGGGGCTCAGATGGGAGTAGTAGTGTGTATGGGGGACTCAGGTGGGGTAGTAGTGTGTGTGTGTATGGGGGGCTCAGATGGGGGTAGTAGTGTGTGTGTATGGGGGGCTCAGAGGGGGGTAGTAGTGTGTGTGTATGGGGGGCTCAGATGGGGGTAGTAGTGTGTGTGTATGGGGGGCTCAGATGGGAGTAGTAGTGTGTATGGGGGACTCAGATGGGGGTAGTAGTGTGTGTGTGTATGGGGCGCTCAGATGGGGGTAGTAGTGTGTGTGTATGGGGGGCTCAGATGGGGGCAGTAGTGTGTGTATGGGGGGCTCAGATGGGGGCAGTAGTTTGTGTGTATGGGGGGTTCAGATGGGGGTAGTAGTTTGTGTGTATGGGGGGCTCAGATGGGGGTAGTAGTGTGTGTATGGGGGGCTCAGATGGGGGTAGTAGTGTGTGTATGGGGGGCTCAGATGGGGGTAGTAGTGTGTGTATGGGGGGCTCAGATGAGGGTAGTAGTGTGTGTATGGGGGGCTCAGATGGGGGTAGTAGTGTGTGTATGGGGGGCTCAGATGGGGGTAGTAGTGTGTGTATGGGGGGCTCAGATGGGGGTAGTAGTGTGTGTATGGGGGGCTCAGATGGGGGTAGTAGTGTGTGTATGGGGGGCTCAGATGGGGGTAGTAGTGTGTGTGTGTGTATGGGGGGCTCAGATGGGGGTAGTAGTGTGTGTGTATGGGGGGCTCAGATGGTGGTAGTAGTGTGTGTGTATGGGGGGCTCAGATGGGGGTAGTAGTGTGTGTGTATGGGGGGCTCAGAGGGGGGTAGTAGTGTGTGTGTATGGGGGGCTCAGATGGGGGTAGTAGTGTGTGTGTATGGGGGGCTCAGATGGGAGTAGTAGTGTGTATGGGGGACTCAGATGGGGTAGTAGTGTGTGTGTGTATGGGGGGCTCAGATGGGGGTAGTAGTGTGTGTGTATGGGGGGCTCAGAGGGGGGTAGTAGTGTGTGTGTATGGGGGGCTCAGATGGGGGTAGTAGTGTGTGTGTATGGGGGGCTCAGATGGGAGTAGTAGTGTGTATGGGGGACTCAGATGGGGGTAGTAGTGTGTGTGTGTATGGGGGGCTCAGATGGGGGTAGTAGTGTGTGTGTATGGGGGGCTCAGATGGGGGCAGTAGTGTGTGTATGGGGGGCTCAGATGGGGGCAGTAGTTTGTGTGTATGGGGGGCTCAGATGGGGGTAGTAGTTTGTGTGTATGGGGGGCTCAGATGGGGGTAGTAGTTTGTGTGTATGGGGGGCTCAGATGGGGGTAGTAGTTTGTGTGTATGGGGGGCTCAGATGGGGGTAATAGTGTGTGTATGGGGGGCTCAGATGGGGGTAATAGTGTGTGTATGGGGGGCTCAGATGGGGGTAATAGTGTGTGTATGGGGGGCTCAGATGGGGGTAATAGTGTGTGTGTATGGGGGGCTCAGATGGGGGTAATAGTGTGTGTGTATGGGGGGCTCAGATGGGGGTAATAGTGTGTGTGTATGGGGGGCTCAGATGGGGGTAATAGTGTGTGTGTATGGGGGGCTCAGATGGGGGTAATAGTGTGTGTGTATGGGGGGCTCAGATGGGGTAGTAGTGTGTGTAGGGGGCAGGTTTACTGTAGGCAGAGGGGGGACTTACTATGGTGGGTACAGTAGGTGCTATATTACTATATAGGGGGCACAGCAGTGGGGGCATTTTTACTATGGGGGACAAAGCAGGGGGCATTATTACTATATTTGGGTGCACAGCAGGGACATTATTACTATATGGAGGCACAGCAGGAGACATTACTACTATATGTGGGCACAGCAGGAGACATTATTACTATATGGAGGCACAGCAGGAGACATTACTACTATATGTGGGCACAGCTGGAGACATTATTACTATATGGGAGCATAGCAGGGGACATTATTACTATATGGAGGCACAGTAGGGGCATTTAACAATGTGGGAGAGCACAGCAGGGAGCATTATTACTTTATTTGGGTGCACAGCAGGGGATACTCTATATGGGAATAATGCACAGCGGGGGTATTTTATATGAGGATGCTGCACAGCAGGGGGGCTATTTTATATAAGGAAGGATGCTGAGCAGGGGAGCTATACTATTTCGAGGCACAGTTGAGGCCTATAATGTATGCAGACACAGAGGGAAGGGCGGGGGCTACAACTATATGGGGGTAGAGAGAAGGCCTATACTATGTGAGCACAGCTAGGGCATATAGGGCACAGAGGAGACCTAATCACTGTGTGTGCTGGAGCAAGGAGCCTAAAATGTTTTTCCTGGCAGATTCTGGAGAGAAGGGTTATGGCTGGGGCCGAATGGAAAAGAAAGAGAAAAGTGAGCGACTCTGATCAGAGAAGACGTCAACTGTGAGTCACAATTTCAAATACTAGCCTATGTGATCATCTGTTTTAAAAAAAAAAGTTATACACACACATGCGTATATATATATATATAGTGTGTGTGTAACGTCACTGGAGAAGTCAACTCAGGGGGCCTGTGCCCCGGATGTTTTAAGACCCTAGCAACGCCCCTGGTGCACACTAAGGAAACAGGTTCATTCTTCGGGCGGACGGTGGAACGTGCCTGTCAATAAAATGAAGTCTATGGCACAGACACAGATGTATGCAGCCGCGAGCGGGGGGAAAGCTGCGGAATCCGCGGCGGGTGATCTGCCCGGATTCCTTAGTGTGCACATACCCTTTGAGTAGATGGGGCCCTGCGCAAAACATTCTTTCGACACACAAATAACCTCCATCCCTGTTGCCTCTGCTGAGACCACATAATAGTCATATAGACTAAATCATACAGCCTCCTACCCCTCCAGATGACATCCAACAGTGACATGCGGGTACAGGGTGACATCATGATACAGTTCAGAGGAGAAGGTAAGAGACAAACCACTATGGGAGAAGGGCGGCCAGCTGGTGGGTTGCTCAGGCAGACAGACAGCTTACCTAATTTAGAAATAGAAATGTCTTAGAAGTTAGATGTGCTGTCTGACTTCCAGAGCGCAACCCCCCCCCCAGCTGCCCAGAAGTGATGCATCCTGTGCAACCACACAGGTCCCACACCCCAAAGCCGTCTGTGGTTGAGCAGATCTGTCATAGGTTGTATCCGTTGTATCTGGAAGCCCTAGGGCCGCATAAAACTTCTGCTGCTGTGGGCAATCAAACACCAATCATTGAGGTTTGGATATCATTGCCGAACCCAAACATTTTGACATATCTGCTCAACACTATTAGTCTCCCATCCTTACAAAACACATTACAGCTCCACTGCAGTGAATAAGAGATTTTCACTAGCAAACTTGGAGAATGCAGATCCATTCCATAGTAAAGGTTTTCATTCAGGAGGGTGAGCAGTTTTCGTATTACAAGGAAGGCCACAATGACCTCTTTGTAATGCTGCATTTCCCCTGAAGGAGTAACTTCAGCAGAAATTCCTTGCTGGCCATGGTAACCCCTAGCAACATCAGCAGGAGCAGGACCCAGGGGGATCACAAGACTGTGGTGTCTACATTTGAAGTCCAGAGACAAGCCCTTTTATCCTAACCCAAATTCCACCACTTTAAAAATCATAAAAGATAATGACGATGCATCTGTAATTGAACAGTAAATGTACTATTTTTAGTATATATAATATACTGGGGGATCTGATTTTTTTACTTTTTTTTCTAAATGTATAATTTTTTTAGATTGGCTATTCATAATGACTGCTTTCGATGAAGAGTGTGGTAAAGATACATGGCTGCCTTGCCCATTAATCTTTTTTAAAAAACGTATTACAAGGCAATAAATTATTACTACGAGAACCAGAACATTAAAGTGATCCGCTAAGATTTATGAAGAAGTGGAAATTTTCTCGAACTTTTTTTGTGAAGTCATAGTCTGGTGAAAGGTTCAAGACAGCTGCCTAGACCAAAGTAATCCTTCACACACTGGAGAACAGAACTTATGGGCACCTGTTATGAGTTAAGAGGGCAGAAGATCACACAATAATGATGTATCCTGTCTGAGATTTACAGCACTGTTTCCTCACTTACACTGAGGCTAAATCAGATACTGCTTTAACTAGCAACCTGTGAGGTTAAAAGAATTGAACTGTACGCCACTAAGAAAAAGCAAAAACACTTGTCAGCCTGGAGCATTTTCAGCAAGTTCCTAAAATAAAGTTGTAAAAATGTGGGATGAAAACAAGAGTCCATCACCCAGTTTGGACTGTGATATGAAAGGGCCAGGGTCAATAAAGAGGAGGAGATCATGCCGCTCTTATAGTATGGTTTGTACACTCTGTATTTTGCAATGCATACAAAAATAAATAATAAACTAATGCAAATTTGAAAAAAGAAAAAAAAATAGACAATTTCATTATGTAGTTTTAGGGAAGAGCGAAGGATTTTATTTCTCAGTCTTTCACCAACATTCATGTTTCCTATTTTGGGGCCTATTCATCACACATAAGATAAGAAAAGGTTCAAATAGTTTAATAGAAATCCATATTTAAGGCCCTACTGTCTTATACAAGAGAAAAAAAGCTTGGTATTATGAAAGTTAGCGAAATACTCGACTGTAATTGTAGGGTGAAATACATTACAGTAAATAGTGTATTTTAATGTCTTCAAATGTTCTCTTTTATAGGTTGTAAATGACCTGTGTTTTACCCAGTTTTGTTAATACCCAGTATAGCAAATTTTTCTGTACTTTGTACAAACTCACAATCGTACAGGATCAGGCTACCTTTACACTTCAGGAAATCTATCCGAATTTCTTATGAGAAAATCCAGATAAATTCCCTGACCCATAGGGTTCTATGGGGCAAGGACACCCTTCCAGGTTGTCCACACCAGAAAATAGGCTTGGAAATTATAGGAAATGTCCCATAATTGTCCAGAGTTATGACATGGATAGCAGATGCGCATCCAGAAACTGTCTGGAGAGCCACATGGTTTGCTTGGTAGTCCGAGCCTACGACAGCACCAGGGAAAGTACCACCGGGTGCTGATGCTGGTCCTTTAACTGCATGTGCTCCTTATCAGGAGCACATACAATTAAATGTGGGGCTGTGTTTGACTGCAACCTGCAGAAGGTGAAAAAACATTTTCACCTTCTGCAGTGTGCATACTCCGCACATACAATTTTTTTTCCTTCCTTCGTTGTTATGATCAGGAAACACCAGTGGTGTCTTGAGGCCTTCCTGATCAGTGTTCCCTGACTAGCCAGGAAAGTATAAAAGGTGCTTCACAATATGGCTCCAAAAGACTTCTGGAGCCCATACTGAAGCTACCTATGCCTCCAATTTTATACAGAGCCATACAGGGATTTTTAGTAGATCTTCTTATATTCCTGACAGACAATTACCCATCTGACACTATGTTACAGAGTCATATTATACAAAACCCTATGTGCATATTATTCGTCATAGGTTTTTCTTTTTGTTCTCTACCATCAAAGGTGTCTATTACATGGCCAGATGACCACCAAAGTGAATTTGATGCCCAATGGCTGAAGAAGAGATGTTTTTCGAAAGAGTCAAGAGCAGAGATGCAAAAGGAGCTTTTTCTTTCAGGTATGTGAGAACAAGTGAAAAATATTTTTGGATGGAAACTTTACTGAACTTTTCAGGATTAGCTGATATCTGTATAGTTAATTTGATTATCTTTTTTCTCATGTACTATATATACAAACATTTTGCAGGTTACTGTCTCTGGCTGAGCAGCCAGCATTTAAAATAATATAGATCGCATTAACACAATGTGAACCTAGCCTTAGTTTATATAGCTTTACAGACCATGGTATAATAGATAGAGCATCGTGTTGTCATTGAATCTTCAAACTGAGATATATAGTGCTGTTCAGCACTGATATAAGTATAACAGTAAGTGATGCACAATGCTGCGTTCATTTAGACTGCCCAATATGAGATTTTATAAGGTAAAACAACCAAAGGTCACTTTTGTGCCGAGTTTTTTATGAGGAATATATGGTATGTATATAATCACCCATGTGACTTTGCGTTTTACACTTCTAAAGAAGCTTTAAAATTAATAATAAGTAGGATTTCATTCTCACATTCATTTTTTCCCAGAGGTCCCTTTATTTCGTTTTTCCTGGCCTCTATGCATTATTCTTTTACAACTTTAAGTTTTCTCCAAGTACTCATTTACTAAGGCAAAACCTTCAGTTTAATATTGTTGGTTTTTAGAAAAGGAGAACTTACATTACTCAAAATTTGGAGGGTTAATACTGCCAGGCCATATGGTTCTGTTCACATCAAGCTTGGGGTGTACACCTAGCATGTTTGCCTGGAAAACTCCCGATATATGTGGTGACCATATTGCCAGGATTGCCCACTCCCGCAATCTTTTCTTTTTCCTGCCTACCAGCTTAGCTAATCACTGGCTGTAGAGACGTCTCGGACAGTGAATGGCACAGCCGCCAGGTCCTGCTCCCAAGCACTCATCTTGAAAGCAGGAAGAAGAGAGAAATTTGTTAGAATAGACAGAGGCAAATGGGAGCTATGGGGAGCAGCTGACAAAAAGGGCTATGGAATTATCTTATTTTTGTAACCCCCAAAAACAACACCAATCTCCAGGTTTTAAGTAGCATTACAGCTCAGATGAGTTGCATTACCAGTAAAAGTCCATGGGTAGTTATACTGTGATCTTTATACAGTGTTAAAATAGATGACAGGTTCAATTTAAGATGGCTCATGATCAAGGAATTTATTGTGATTGCCATACTTGGAATCAGGAAGGAATTTTACTCCATGTTATGGAGATTTTGGCATCTTAAAGGTATTATCCAGTTAGTTGAAATATATGTTGAAGCAACTCCCCCCCCCCCCCACCACCACCACCTCTCCTGGAGACTAACAATTCTTTCCATACATGTCTTTACCTTTTCTGTCTCTTTCCCTCAGCCTTTTACTTTCTGCTAAAGACACAAAAACTGTGTGTGTGAGCTTTTCCTCCACCCTCTTATGCCAGACCGCTTATATAAACAGTTCTCTATCTGCTCTTTTGTAGCAACTTTCTAATGCCGGGATGATTAATTCATCAGCAACTTGACCTCAGATGAACCCTCCCAACATTACAAAGAAGCTACAATGTTGCAGACAAAGCCTGCCAGAGGTTTACATCAGCCATCTGGGAAGGGAGGGGGAGATAGACTGAACGACCCAGACACCATTTTTTGAGTCTTTAGCAGAAAGCAGCAGGCTAAGAACTGAGGGAAGGAAGGGGGGGGTGGTTATTTAATATATATTTTACTTAACCAGATGACCTCTTTAACCCCTGCAAGACAGAGCCCTTTGATGCACAAAAGTTCGGGTCAGATTAATGCAGTGTTCCTCCCCACCTTCTAAGAGCCATAGCACTTTTATTTTTCCACCTACAGGGCTGGTTGGGGTGTAATTTTTTGCGCCATGATCTCTAGCTTTCATTAATATCATATTGGTGTAACAGAAAAATTTTGATAGCTTTTTGTTAATTTTTTTGTGATATATAGTTTAACAAAATCAGCAATCCTGGTGCGTTTTTTTTTTTTGTTTGTTTTGTTTCCGCTTACGCTGTTCACCGTGCGGGAACAATTATGTTATATTTTATTATATCGTTTATTTTAGATCTGACAATTCCGCACACTAAAATATGTAATATGTTTATTTTATTTTTTTATATTTTTATTTTTATAAGGGGAAAGGGGGTCTTTTAAACTTTTATCGGGGGGGGGGGGGGGGTATTATAAGATGCTTGATCTGTCACTGAGCACCTTAAATGCCGCGATCGCAGTAGATCACAGCGTTTAAGGGTAAATGAGAGTCAGCTGCGGGATTGCAGCTGACTCTCATCACCTCCGGCCCCGGACACTGATGTGAGCGGGATCGCTCTCACTGCAGCTATCCCGCTCACATCAGGAAGCCCCGTCATTTACAGGAACCTATATATATATTCCTACGGCTCAGGGTATGTGCAGTAGGAACGTATATGTACAGATTGCTGATGGGAAGGGGTTAAGCTGGTGACACAATGTGGCAGATAAAAATTCTCAGAGAGTGTATATTTAGACTAGACAGTCTTAGGCCATGTTCCCACTTTGTAAGACACCAGCTGTTCTGTGACCCGGCCGGGTCACGGAACGGCCAATGTCAGAGAAGATCATCCTGACCGTTACTGCAGTACCAGCTAGATGATCTTTAAGACAGCTGAATTCCGATGCGGGCGCATCCGTGCGTGCCCACATCCGAATTCCCCGCTTCATTGTGTGAACTGACACGGTTTTCTGCGGTCACAGAAAACTGACATGTCTCTTGCGGAGCCACTAGCGATTCCTTAGAAAGCAGCACTACATGAGTTCCGTAGTAATCACGGCCGTTGTAAAAATTACAAAACTTACGTAGTATGAATATAGCCTAAAAATGCACCAGATTTATCAGACAATGCCACCTCTGTCTGTGCCAGGAATTGTCCAGAGTACCGCTGACTGATATGTAAAGTGAATAGGGACCTTTATACCAAGTGAACAAAACTGAAGATCTCAGGATCATTTTATAATATAGATAGTGAAATGGGAATGTTAGAAAGCACCAAATTTGTGGTGCAGTGGCGTAGCTACCATAGAGGCAGGGAAGGCGGTTGCTATGGGGCCCGTGGAGGGGCCCAGGGAAGATAAGAGCCTCCTGTGTCCTTTTGCTTAACCCCTTATTTACTGCAGTGTGTAAGTGACCCAGTGTTCTCTAACATGCTGCAAAACAAATAAAGGGTTAATACAAAAGACAATTAGCTCTCTGCTTGACTACTCTTATAACCTGTGACCTCTGTTCTCTGAGTTCCTGCAGAGATCAGGGGTTATCAGTGCAGGAGTAGAAGGAGAGAACTAATTGTCTTCTGTATTAAAGTGTCACTGTCGTGAAATTTTTTTTTGCAGAAATCAATAGTCCAGGCGATTTTAAGAAACTTTGTAATTGGGTTTATTATCCGAAAAATGCATTTTTTATCATGAAAAAGCAGTTTGAAGCTCTCCCCCCTGTCTTCATTGTTCTCCTATGGAGAGAGCTAAAGAAAAGACCAAAACAGGACAACAAAGAGTTAATCTACAAATCCCTCACGGGATATCTCCTGTGACAGTCACCAGTGACCTGTCTGAGCTCGGATTACAGCTGTCACCCAGCTCCGTGCCTGTAATCCTCTGTTATCTGCTTTCTGCTGCCGGCTAACTCCCTCCTTCCTCCTCCCCCCTCCCCCCTCCCTAGAACAGACAGGGTACGACTCCTGCAACAAGTCACAATTTTCAGATTTTTCAGAGTGGATGAAAAAGAGGAAGGAGGGGAGGACCTGGGAAAAGGCTTTTTACATGCAGATAATGGCAGATTTGGCTAATAAACCCAATTACAAAGTTTCTTAAAATCGCCTGGACTATTGATTTCTGCAAAAAAAAAAAAAATACGACAGTGACTCTTTAACCCTTTTTGTGTTGCAGCATGTAAGAGAACACTGGGTCACTTACACACTATAGTAAATAAAGGGTTAAGCAAAAGGTAGTCTGCACCTATATATATAACCATAGGATTCTGCCTCTGGCCACAAGAGAATTTTTTTTTTGGCCACATCACCGAGTGTAGGGGAGGGAGGGCTCCATACAGTTTTTTTGCTAGGGGGCCCCATGATTCCTAGCTACGCCCCTGTTATGGTGCACTAAAAAGCACCAAAATTCTACCATGTTCATGAGCTCTCAGGTCAGATTTAATAAAGCAAATTACACAAATGAGGCATTCAGTATTTTTAATACAATAAGTTGGCATCTTTAGTGATGGTAGGATTGCATCTCAAGAGCTTGGGATCCTCTTCCATCACACTTGGCCGAACAACTACTTCTGACTGGACAGTCCTAGCTGTGTGGCAATCCAAGCTCCAGATACTGCTCAACCATTGTCCGGTTAACATTTACTGTAAGGAACATAGAAGAATGTCAGCATAAAACACCACCTAGTCCATCTAGTATGTCCATCTACTGTTTCCTTTATTATTATCCTAGGATAGTTACATATGTGTCCCAGGCAGGTTGACATTAAGTCACAGTACATTTGCTTCTGTTCTTTCCCCAACAAACCTCTTGTGTTCCCTTGTTTTTGCCTTTAATTTGTTATTAAGGGCCAGAGTCTCAGGAACACCACAGAAGCTTCCAGCAGTCATATGTGCCCTCCAGAACGCAGTTTCTCTCTTCAGCTCGCCATGAAAGAGAAACATTAAAAGACAGTTAGATCTTTCAATGGCACACACTACAAATGTCACACAAACAGCCAAATCTACACTACTACATGCATTGCCTTATATACGTCATGTTACACATATAAAATGTCCTACATTCATACATAAGAACAAAAGGAAGGCATAGGTAAGAAAAGATAGGCACCATAACAGCCTTCACCTGTAGCCGCCATTTTGCCTATACTGGACAACATCCCTAGATGTTGTGTGGTAACACATTTTTATTCTTCTAATGCATCATTTTATAAAAAGGAATACATGAGCTTCCTCACAACATGACCCCACACATCGACCACACAATGGCTGATGGCAAAAATCTTCATCTTTAGTCGGTTTCTTACCCATGGAGGGTAGTCATCTGTCCCAGTTCTTCTTTTTTCTTCAATCTTCTTTCTGGCCACTGCATCTTCTTGCAGAATATAATCCACAGCAACTTCTAGCACATGATCACAGACATAGGCCACAGCTATCATACAGCATACATCATTCACATGCACAATATTTGGAAGGTAGCCTGTGGTGAGAAATTAAGGGTATTATAAAATACCCATCTTTATTGCCCTAAGAGGGTAGCCCTCTGTCTCCGGACTTCTTGTTCAATCTTCTTTCTGGCCTCAGCATCTTATTATATAACGGTATCCACAGCTACTTCTAGCACATGGTCACAGACATAAGGCACAACTATCATACAGTATGCAACATTCACATGTGCAATATTTGGGAGATAGCCTGTGGTGAGAAATGATGGGCATGAAAACATACTCATTTTCATCTTTAGCTGGCTTCTTGACCACAAAAAGTAGTAATCTGCCATAGGTGTTATTGTTCAATCTGCTTTCTGGTCAAGTCATTTGCTGCTTTCTTGCCCATGGAGGGTAGTCCTCTGTCCCAAGTCTTTAATCTTTTACTTGCCCAGGGATCTTCTTATACAACGGTATCCACAGCTACTTCTAGCACATGGTCACAGACATAAGCCACAACTATCACACAGCAAACAATGTTCACATGCGCAATATTTGGAAGATAGCCTGTGGTAGGAAATGATAGGTATAAAAACATGCTCATGTTCATCTTTGGCTTCTTGTCCATGAAGGGTGGTCATCTGTCCCAGGTCTTCTTGGTCAATCTGCTATCTGGCCAAGTCATTTTCTTGCTGACAGGAATCCACAGCTACTTCTAGCACATGATCACAGACATAGGCCACAACTATCATACAGCATACAACAATCACATGCGCAATATTTGGAAGATAGCCTGTGGCAAGAAATGATGGGTATAATAACATACCCATCTTTCTCTTTAGCTGGCTTCTTGCCCATGGAGGGTACTTCTCAGTCCCAGGTCTTCTTCTGCAATCTTCATTGTGGGCACAGTATCTTTTTGCAAAACAGGATCCACAGCTACTTCTAGCACATGATCACAGACATAAGCCTCAACTATCATACATCATACAACATTTACATGCGCAATATTTGAAAGACAGCATGGGGTGAGAAATGATGGGTATAATAGTATACCCATCCTTCACTTTGGCTGGCTTCTTGCCCATGAAGGGTAGTCCTCTGTCCCAGGTCTTCTTGTTTCATCTTTTTTCTTGCCAAGGCATCTTTTTATAGAACGATATCCACAGTTACTTCTAGCACATGATCACAGACATAGACCACAGCTATCATACAGCATACATCATTCACATGCGCAATATTTGGAAGATCGCCTGGGGAAAGAAATTAAGAATATTGTAAAATACCCATCTTTCTTGCCCATGGAGGGTAGTCCTCTGTCTCAGGTCTTCTTGTTCAATCTTCTTTCTGGCCTCAGCATCTTCTTATAGAACGGTGTCCACAGCTACTTCTAGCACATGATCACAGACATAAGGCACAACTATCATACATCATACAACATTCACATGTGCAATATTTGGGAGATAGCCTGTGGTGACAAATGATGGGTATAAAAATATAGTTATCTTCATCTTTAGCTGGCTTCTTGTCCATGGAGGGTAGTCATCTGTCCCAGGTCTTGTTTTATCTGCTTTCTGTTCATGGCATCTTCTCCCAGAACAGAGTCCACAGCTTCTTCTAGCACATGATCACAGACATAAGCTGCATTTATTACACAGCATACAACATTCACATGTGCAATATTTGGAAGATAGTTTGTGCTGAGAGTTCATGGGTATGATAACATAACCATCTTTCTCTTTAGCTGGCTTCTTGCCCATGAAGGTTACGTCTCTTTCCCAGGTCTACTCTTTTCTTTAATCTTCTCTCTGGTGACTGCATCTTCTTACAGACGGGAATCCATAGCTACTTCTAGCACATAACAGGCATAGGTCACAACAATCATACAGCATACTTCATTCACATGTGCAATATTTAGAAGATAGCTTGTGGTTAAGAAATTATGGATATGATAACAAACCCATCATTCTCTTTAGCTGGCTTCATGCACATGGAGGGTACTTCTCTGTCCCAGTTCATGTTCTTCAATCTTCTTTTTGGCCACAGAGTATTTTTGCAAAACAGGATCCACAGCTACTTCTAGCACATGATCACAGACATAAGCCACAACTATCGTAAGCCATAACTAACATATACCATTCAACATTCACATGCGCAGTATTTGGAAGGTAGCCTATGGTGAGAAATTATGGATATGATAATAATCTTTATCTTACTTCTTCTTCCATGAGGGTAGTCTTTTCTCCCAAGTCTTCTTTTTTAATCATGGGTACTGTAACTGCCCTTTGTGGATAGTCCCTTGCTCCAGGACTTTTATAATGTTTTCATTTCTGCCAATACAGTGTTTTACCAAAGAAACCCTGAGATCATGTGCAATGTTTAGCTGCGGTTTTCTTTTCCCAAATAAATTACTGATCTGTATATTTTTAGATCTTTCCAACACATTTTACAAAAATAATACTATGGCTATGCCTAGCAAATGACCACAGATAATATGTCATCTATGGCCTCATAAATAGCATTGATATATAGTTAAGACTATGTTCACACATAGCATTTAATTAGCCATTAATTAGTCTTAATTAGTAATAATTTGTAGCGAATTGCACAATTCGCAGTAAATTGGTTCTGGTTTTCAGCAATTATGCAATTTGTGGCAAAATAGCGCCAATTTACATTAATTAAACACTAAGGGGGACATTTACTAAACTTAGGGCACAATCGCCCCTTCTCCCTGGCGTAAACTTGGCGTATCACCAGCTCACCCGATAGGCGGGAAGGGGGACACTGCAAGGCGGGGAGGAGGCATGACCTCCTCTCGCGCCGCATTTAGCATGATTTACAAATGCTCGCAGGTGTAAATCATGATCCAAATCTACACCTGCCACAGGTTGATTCACCAAGAGGGGTGCACCTCTTAGTGAATCCGGCTTGGGAAAAGGGTGCAGGCCTAATTCACACATAGGGGGGGATTTATGAAGACCGGCGTACTCGTACGCCGGTCTTCATAAATCCCCCTCCCCCATGTGTGAACAGCCTAAGGCAACCAGTGGTCAGAGCAGAATTGCCCAATTCCCCCCTCTAGTAATGTTAGATAGACATCACCTGTAGCCTTTGCCCTGGGATCATTCTCTCTTCAGTGTTCAGCATCTTTAAAAGAAAGAAGAAACGTTTGAATCAAACCTGACCTGATCAAAAAGACCAATTGTCGTCCCCATAGCAACCAATCAGAGCCCAGCTTTCATTTAATCATATTGTTCTTTCCATCAAACATTATTATTAAAAGTCTGGTTTATTTCAGTAATTAATACATGTGTGTTACATGGAAATAAGAATGAAGGTTATAATTGATGTGTCCATGAGCATACCCAGGTAGAACCCCAGTACAGCCATATACAGTCACTGCACAGAGACATAGCGTTTGATCCCTTTATTAGAAAACAACAATAATAGGGTGTAATCTTACACATCCCCCTCCCCCATTATCTTCCGCACTCATCCCCACCACATTGCACACAGTCTGCCTAGATAGACCCACCTGTAGTGTAGTTTAGGGGTCTTCTCCCTGTGGCTATCCAGTATATACATGTATGACGCTGTTCCAATCCTGTGCCAGGTGGTGTTGTCTTTGTAGCAGGAGATGGATGGCGGTCCTGTGATGAATATTTTAGAGTGTAGTTCCTCTGGTGGCAGCAAGCTGTGTACGTGATCTGTGTATCTGATCCCTGATTCTTTGCTCGTTGAGATGTTGTGATGACAAACAGAGGCATGGTGACATCACTTTGTTTGTCCCACTACTGTGGCAGCCAATCAGATTAGTGCTTATAGGATTGACAATTGAAGCAATGATCTGATTGGTTGCTAGGGTCATTGACTGTGGCAGCCAATCAGATTAGTGCTTATAGGTTTGACAATTGAAGCAATGATCTGATTGGCCATTGATGTCTATACTGAGCCCCTATTACAAGAGCTGTCACATGATGTCCTATGGGAGGAAAGGGTCATGGACAATACAATGTAAATAGAAACAATGATGAAGTAATGGTATATTAGTGACAGTGTTTCTTTCTGTATACGGCCTCAGGTGTACAATGTGGTGACTGGCGGCGCATTATGTGACAGGGGAAACCTATCACTGCTGTGGAAACCATTAATATCTGTCTTTCATCCTAACATCTTTCATCTTAACGAGCCCTGATTGGTTGCTATGGCAACAAACACAGCTGTACTACTAGATAGATTATGATCCTATCTCCCCATGTGTTTCCATGTCTGTCACCTGTTATAACCACATTGCATTAACCACAACGCAAAGTCGCTGCAACTCAAGGTAAAAAGGCATCAAGCAGTGGATTTACAGCATATCTGAGATGTGAAATACACAGTGAGAAATAAGCCACAGGAGCCTCATTGACAGCAGACAGGGGTCTACTATCCCCACAGAGCAGCAATAATGTGGAGGGTGCTAAGTGGAGAGCAACAGTAAAAAAAAAAGGCTATTTTTTCATAGAATTAATTTACAACTAGAGATGAGCGAACCTGAAGCATGCTCGAGTCCATCCGAACCCGAACTTTCGGCATTTGATTAGCGGTGGCTGCTGAAGTTGGATAAAGCCCTAAGGCTATGTGGAAAACATGGATATAGTCATTGGCTGTATCCATGTTTTCCAGACAACCTTAGAGCTTTATCCAAGTTCTGCAGCCCCAGCTAATCAAATGCCGAAAGTTCGGGTTCGGATGAACTCGAGTATGCTCGAGGTACGCTCGTCTCTAGTTACAACTTTTAAGTACAAAGCGTGCATACACCCGTGGTGGTTAGTGGTCATGTGGTTTCAGCTGATGCCACAATATCAATGGTGCAGAGTGTGAAAAGGAATAAAAGCAACACAATCGGGCAGGAAGAGGTGGTAGTGAGGGCAGCATAAGGTGTCTGTGAGGAGCGGGCAATGGAAAATGGTTTGGGGGGCTATTAGCTATAGTCGGTGTGGTGGTCTTTATGGAGGCTAAGAGGCCTGGCAGGTGGGTACTGACATGTATATGGTGTTAAATAAAGGAAAGGCTGTATAGCCATGTATACCTGAGGGGCAGTTTATTTTGGGACTGAGCACCTATAGGAATCTGGTTGCTGCACAAGTGCCAATCACTGATCTGGGAGGTACAGTGCTAATCCAGATACAGATAGCGTGGATTGCTGTTTTCTTTGCTAATGGCTATGTTTTGTCGGCTCAAATCCTGCCACTTAAATGGAAACCAGTAGGAAACCTGAGAAACACATAACACTAACATAATAACTCATAACACAACAAATCCTGTGTATCAGAAACTATTATAAAAATTAATGGTACATCATAAGTGTCAATATAGGGAACTCCATCTGCTGATTTCAACTGTTTATCATGTAAACTGACCTTTTCAGTCTCCTTCCCTCAGTTGTGAGCCTGCTGGTTTGTGCTGCATAGCATAGATCAGTGTTATCGGCCATCTGTACATAGAGCCTGCCTAAAGGGGAAAATGTGAACAGATGGATGATCCGACAGAACGGAGGTAAGTGTCTTACCCCCGCCTGTCGGTACAAGTGATCGGGACCTCTTGGTTAACCTGTCACTGTGGGATTGCAGCTGCCTGTCATTATCCTCAGCTCCCGGGACACTGAAGTGTGCTGGCTGCTCATACTGCAGCAGTCCCGCACACATCTAAAGCCCCTCACAGTCAAGAATGTATATATTCGTTCCTGCTGCATGGGAAATCTGCAGCAGGAACGTATATACTGTATACATATTTTTGACGTGAAGGGGTTAAGGACCTCTGAATCAACACAGTGGGATTATAGGTGGAACTTAAAGTTTCATTGTCGTTTGAAAAACTTTTGACATGTCAAAAACTAGTTTGATTCGAATTTGAGTGTTTAGACCCTTACTGGTCTGCATGGTCCCATACCATGCTAAGCATCTTCCTCTCCCGGCTCTGCATCACATGATGACTTCTAAGGCTCCCAATGTAAGTCTATGTAGCCTGACTCTTTCACTGACACAGAGCAGGGAGTAAACTACGCTGTAGTGTGGTCCTCTCCCCGCTCGTTCTCCCGATTGATAAGGGTCTGAACACTCAAAGCCAGACCAATTAAAACTTTTGACATCTCTTTGACATGTCTAAAGTTTTTCAAATAAGAGGTACTTTAATGGACTCTTGTGTTTTTTCAATGTTACTTTGCATACATGGATAAATGCAATCTACAATGTACAGTGGTCCCTGCAGTTACAATGGCCTCAAGATACAATATTTTCAACATACAATGTACCTGCAGCACATGTAAAAAAAACAGATGATCGACCAATGAAAATGGCAATTTTTCCAGTAAAACCCCAGTATTATTGAAGTGGATGCAGTGATTAGCTGTCTAGTATATCCTCTCTATAGTACAGTGTGATACTACATCACCTGTGCTGCTCTTTACCAGGATGAGTTGCTCCGTTGGGCACCAGGTGAGGGCGGCCTCATATTTTTTTTTTTTTTGGGACCCTGTGTGATCTGTTCAGGACCTGAAAATGCTCCAGTCTTCTATATAGAAAATGATTTACAGCTTCCAGTAACTCTTTCTGACTGGTGTATGTAAGGACTTGCTTTATCCATATTAGTTAGCTGCATATTTTCCTTAAAATTTTTATTTTTTTCATTATGGCATGAAATGTCGGGGGTTCAGAACCAATTACCAGTTTTCCATAGAGTTTTGGTCTCAACATACAATGGTTTCAACATACAATGGTCGTCCTGGAACCAATTAATATTGTATGTTGAGGGACCACTGTTTCTTGATTGAAAACAATTGAAGAACTATGGCGTTGTTGCTTGAGGCATGACAATTTTAAGCACCTTAGCAATAAGGCTTTATATTTGGCTGCTTTGTGTAACTGTCTCGGCTGCTGTAAAGGGGGAACATCTCTGATTTATTGTATAACCACTGCTTCAGGAGCTGCCGCCAGAATTTATTTTCCACTCTGGATTCCAGAGTATCATAATACATTTCATGTTTCATTCCATTTGGCAATGAAAACACAATTTTACTCTCTAATGGATTCAGCCTCTTATGGTTACTGCATACAGTAGCCAGGGAAATACCACTTTGTTGTTAGGACACTAGTATCATTACAAAGCAACTTCAGCTTAGAATAACTGTATGTATGTAAGAAATATACACAGACATAGATACCTTTTTTGCTTTACTATACATATAACTAAACAAAGTCCTCAGGCTCACATGCTGTTAAGAACAGTGATGAGTGTCTCTCTGTGTCACTCTCCGCTCAGCCAATCACTGAGATGGCTAGTGAGTGGCTGAGCGGGTTGTCACTCTTGTGTCTCAAGAGTGACAGCCTGCTCAGTCAATCACTGATCGCGGCGCTGTTTCTCAGTCAGTGATTGCCTGAACAGGCTGGAGGCAACTGAAAACACCCGGACAGGTAAGTATAGATAAGCGAACTTTGTGGACCTTACAGCTAAACACCTGCAATTGTTTAGCTTTTTTAGTGAGATTTATTAAGGTTCGTTTGGAAAAATTTTCTAATTTTTCGGTAATAAATTGCGACCCTTGCATACCAAATTTTTCAAATTCACTCATATCCAGTGGTTACCTCTCACATTAGCATAGTCAGTGCTGTAATTAATGGTTTCGAAAACGAATAAAAAAGGGGAATATAAAACAGAAAACATAAAATCACCGCAATCTTTGGAGCAGTGGCTCTTTCCATGGATTATGGCAGATCACATGCCAGAGGACACAGGTCCTTTTATTGACTGTGCAACTTATGAGGTTGTACAGGTTGCATCGCTTGTCACCATTGAAGGAAGCTTTACTGGCTCTTTTTTTTACGTCTTTTTTAAAATGTACACTTTGTCGGAAACTGCAGGGCTTCTCAAGACCTTGTCACAGCACATTTATATATAGCTAGTGCTGCTGTTGGATGAGTTTTGGCCCCTTTTGGCAACCTTTCTTAACAGATCAGATAGAGCACAGAACTTCCTGAACTCAGTTTCAACATAATGAGACTCTTGCCCAGCATATCACTGACCGCAGCAATGAACCACTTCAGAACAATGGTGGTAAATGAGCAAAACACATAAGTTCATGATTTGGGTTTTTCTTCTCCAATTCTGGCCAAATTTATATGCAAAAGTTATTCGCCGGACAACCCCTTTAAGACATCCAAAGGGATGGAAGTATTGTTGAAAATAAGTATGACTAGTAAAGTGCACACCTTTATTTCTATCAGCACCATGCAATGCTTCATCTGTACTGAGGCATTGCTGCAGTAGAAAATACTGTAAGCAAAAGACAGAAACTGCCAGTAAGGAAAAGATATCTTTGTCCCTGGCACTGCTATAGTAAGTGCCCAGGAGATGGCCCCTTCTTGTTGGGTGCCCAAAATTCTCTACATTTGATGCTTTGAAGGCCCCTCCTTTCAGTTGTGGGTGACTTTTCCTGATTGGACACTGGAGCTGTCACTTAACGCTGTTACCAATTTAACCATTCAGTCCATGTAGTATATCATAATTACTAAATGATCTTGTTATATTACTGTTTGGGGGCATAAGGACCTTGATCCCTTCATGGCTGTGTGACTACCCCCCTTTGACATTATTTTACCATTGCAGTATAATCGTATTCATTGGGAACACTCTAAAGTGTTTTTAGCATTTCATGACTGTATGGAAATGTTTATATATGTTGTTAACACAGCAATAAATTAGATTGTACTACAAGGAAAGCAGCACAGTGTACAGTGCACAGTGATACTTAATATAATGTATTACTAAACATCTGGATGCAAGGAAACAATTTGGTAATCTACACCAGACAATGGAGTAAAGGCTACACTTGTACACAATTACATATGTTACATGGGCTGTATAAATATCACTTTGTCTTTTAATCCCAGTTACGGGAATTAGAACTTCGCAGCGACTTCCTGTGCTGTTTAGGCAAGGCAATTTAGAACAGTTAAACCAATGATATAATCACCATTGGGAGTCTGACCAGAATTCAGAGGGGGCAGAAAAAACAATGATGAATAAATCTGACAAATAGATTTCCTCATTCAGATATTTATGAAGTCAAAGGAATCATCTCATAATTATTAATTTATTCCATTAAATAAATTTTGGGATTAGCAATTTTCTCCATAGTAGTTAGACTAATTGTGTATGCAAATCTCCTCCATAGGATTACTGGTATCAATGCATAGCAATATTAAGATCTAGCTATCATAAAAGAGACCTCACTCTTTTTACATAGGGATGGGCTCCACTTTGGGAACATAGCGGGGAAAGGCAGCCATCTTATAATATAGACGGCCACTCATTATGATCATGATCATTATTAGTGGTCGTTTGTATTATGACATGGTTGCCTATGACTTTTTTTTTTATTGACCTGGATAACCCTTTTGAAGCATGGACCAAACTTCAGGATACCTGTCTTTTAATGTTCAGACTGTTCTGAGCTTAATAGAAAATTTTAGAAGAACAATATTCTTGACTAGGTAACACATTCTGACTAGAGATGAGTGAACCTCGAGCATGCTCGAGTCCATCCGAACCCGAACTTTCAACATTTGATTAGCTGGGGCTGCTGAACTTGGATAAATCGCTAAGGCTATGTGGAAATCATGGATATAGTCATTGGCTGTATCCATGTTTTCCAGACAACCTTAGAGCTTTATCCAACTTCAGCAGCCCCCGCTAATCAAATGCCGACCGTTCGGGTTCGGATCGACTTGACCCGAACCTGGTTCGCTCATCTCTAATTCTGACTGATTAGGTAAAATCTATTGTTCTTGTCAATTTCCTAACACAAACTCATATTCCCCTTAGATAAGATAACACAGAATGAGAAACCTTAATACAAATCTTTATTTTGGCGTCTATACAAGGGGAATAAGGATTCCTTACAAATCACTTTTCTGATTCGCTTAACTGTACTCATGGTAAATAAGTTCTAGCAAGTAAAACAGTGTTGGATACCATTTAATACCCCATGCCATCACACATGCCTTTTTACCATTATTATATAATACAAATGAATAACGTTTGTTCTTATTTTATGATTTTTGGCTTCGCTGTCAGACTTACATTTGGATTGATGACTTCAACATCTGTCCAGATGGCAGGAGGTACATTGTACCAATAAAAGCTATTTGGAGTTTGGTTATACGTGTATTTTGGACTGTTTCATTTGATTTTATCACCCAGTAAATCTTGTGAGTCTGAATGTTTGAACACTTTAATCCCTAAACACTTTATCATCGTGATTTAAACTTCAATATTAGCTTACAATCTGTTTATATATATTTTTGGAATTCATTATGTTAGATTTTTTTTTTTTTTTTACTTCACTTAGTAAAACCTATTTTTCCATTTTTTATGTTTCCTTTATTACATCAAGGACTTAGAGTTTGAAAATAGTTATGGTCACATGCTCACTTCCATCACATTTACACACACACAAGAGAGACATGAGTACCATATTTTCCAGCATATAAGACGAAGAGGCATATAAGATGACCCCCAACTTTTCCAGTTAAAATATAGAGCTTGGGATATACCCATTGTATAAGACTAACCTCTCTTGCAACACACACCAAATAATAATAATAATAATAATAATAATAATTAAAAAAAAAACATTGGACAGCAGTGAGATCTGAGAGGCAGAGAAGGTGGTACAGTAATACTGATAGGATCAGGGCAGACCAGACGGGTGAAGGGGGTGGGTTTTTCTGGGCAAAGCGCCACTCTAATACATCTCTTTTTTTCCTTCCCCGGATGCTTGCAGCTTGCTCGGCCGTTCATACAGGCACCATATACATCAGGGATGCAGCTGTTTTCGAGCTCCCCCCACTGTATGCTGCAACTGCAGATTCTTCAGTCCAGTTCCGAAGTTTTTCAGGATCCGCCCTATAAGACGACACCCAGACAGCCGCCCTTAATAAAACTAGCTTTATTCATTATCGGACAAAAAAAAAAGTTTCGACGTATACACGTTTTAGTCACTGCATACTGTGATTAAGACATGTATACGTCGAAACGCACTGCATTTTCCATCTGTATGGATTTTAATTTTTGTCTGATAACAAATAAAGGTGGTTTTATTAAGGACAGCTGTCTTGCTGGCTAACTTTTTTGGACAGATCGACCTGGTGAGTTCCTGGGCCTTAGCGACGCCTCCTTATAACACTAGGAGAAGGTTCAAATGGATTAATTGGGCATGAATATGGTTGCAGCGTTTTCTGTTTTTTTTTTGTTTTTTTTTCAATTTTGGTTTATAAGACGACCCCTGACTTTTGAGTGGATATTCCTGGGTTAAAAGGTAGTCTTATAGGGAGGAAAATACAGTACTTATTCTGGGACATAAGAAGACTTGCAAATTGCAATTTCTGCCCCTAGTGGTGAATTGTGCCTCCAGGATCACTTATAGGGAGCACAGATAAAACATACTGAGCAATTTATTACAATTGACATGAAGAAAAGACAGACATGGTCAAGAGGGTCCTCATTAGTGATCTATATGACATGCTCTTAAGAAGGTTGAGGGACACAACTTTCACCTAAAGGAGTATTTGACCTACATCTGTATTATGTGTATGGGCGGCTTTAGATCATTTAAGCAAAAGATTGCCATATATAACCTTGTTTTTGCTGCTTATATGCTTCAAATAACGCCTGAAAGCTCTGTGCAGCAAGGACCAGAGCTCTATAATATTTGCAGCAGGAAAATAAGGGGTTTTTCTTTTGTTTGTGTTTTTTTGTTTCCTGACTCTAATTTAAAAAATATATACAGTACTTCTGCCCCTTAAACTTACATTTCTATGTCTTTTCTGCTGCCATAGTTCTTTGAGGAAATAACAATCATATTCAGCTAAAGTTTCCAGGAAAAATGAATGCATTGATATTATATAACATGATATCACCCATCCACCGTCATACTTAATGAGACAATACTAATCTAGCATCATAGATTAGTGAACTAAAGGAGAAGGCCAGTGAAATTTTTATTGAAGTATTGTATTGCCTCCCAAATGTTATACAAATTACCAATATACACTTATTATGGGAAATGCTTATAAAGTGCTTTTTTTCCCCTGCACTTACCACTGTATCAAGGCTCCACTTCCTGGATAAAATGGTGATGTCACGACCCGACTCCCAGAGCTGTGTGGGCTGTGGCTGCTGGAGAAGATGATGGCAAAGGGATGCTCAGTGTCCCTTCAGTGCCCTGTGTCCCTCAGTGTCCCCCTGCGATCATCCTCTCCAGCAGCCACAGCCCGCACAGCTCTGGGAGTCGGGTCGTGACATCACCATGTCATCCAGGAAGTGAAGCCTTGATGCAGTAGCAAGTGCAGGGAAATAAGTGTATACTGGTGATTTGTATAACTTTTAGGGGGCAATACAATACTTTAATAAAAATCTTCACCGGACTTTTCCTTTAATTGATTTACCTAGCATTTACACATGAAACTGCATTGTCTTGCTAAAAGTATATTGAATAATGTGCACTATTTTATTCATTTGATGCTAAGCTTTAAATGTAGCTTTTAGATGATTTTTTTGAGCATCTTCATGTATGGAAGTCATGTGAATAGGGTTGGTAAAAACTATGCCCATCCTACATAATTAATCCCATTGAGATGTTTAATTTTCTGCAAGAAATCTGCTAAGTGAATCTCAGCTTCTAGTCCCACTCCTTTGTATTCTTGTGGCCCTGATAGTTACCATTAGAAACTGAGACGTAGGGCTGACAAACTTAATTTGTCAGAAAATGATGAATGTAGGTACCTTTATTTATATTTTCTTCACCTTTGTTACACACCTAATCAGTGGTTGAGTCTTCTCCTAAACATCATACAGAAGTCTGTAACATGTCTTGAGGGCTTTTGTCTTTCTAAGGAGACTCTTAGACTAAAAGTCACAAATGTTACAAAGTTGTTAATACATGTATTCTGTATGTGTCATACTTTCCGAAAAGCCTCAGAGAAGTATGATAAATCAGTGTCTGTGGGTTTTCAAGGTTCTTCAAAAGTCCTGTCTTCATTTGCATCGAGAAAATTACAAAAGACATCCGTAATGTCTCCTAACCATGACAGAGTTGACAATCTACTTTATGAATACCTCAGCAAGTTCATGTTATTCTAGATTAATTACTGACATGACCTCGGAGAAGGCTCGCTGTCGGCAATTTGTCTACATGGCAAATTTTTGGGTTTTCTTTCCTTTCACTATTCTTGGAACTTCTGGCATCTATATGATTCCTGGTACTGAGGTTCTGGTTTACTTTTCTTGTCCTTATTAAAATAAATGAGTCTTGGCCTCTAAATACGAATCAGTAATTTGTATTTAAGAGAGGAGACTTCTCCGATTACATTTACTGCGCTACGCTCTGAAGGCAGCCTCTGGTATCTCTCTTTCCCTTACCATGGGGTCTGACTTCAGCCAAGTTAAAATTTAGAGATACTTTTCCCTACTTTCTGAAGGTTCTTTTTATGTACTGTACCTTACATTTTTTGCACAATGCTGTAGGGTCTTGGGATCCTTAAAAACCATTAAAGCAGCTAGTGTGGTGGCTAAGTGGTTAGCGCTGCAGCCTTGCAGCACTGGGTTTAAATCACACCAAGGGCAACATCTGCAAAGAGTTTGTATGCTCTCTCCATGTTTGCATCCAAGTTTTCTCCAACATCTCAAACAAACAGAAATGTGAATTAAAGGGGTAGTGCGGCGCTAAGAAATTATTCACAAAATAACACACATTACATAGTTATACAACTTTGTAATGTATGTTATGTATGTAAATCGCCCCCTTCCCCGTGTTCCCCCACCCCCGCACGTGGACCCGGAAGTGTAGTGTACCATACATACCTGACGCGCGTCATCCCCCATTCCCGATCTTCTGTCAATGACATAATCTTCGGAAGGCCAGCCGAATCGCTGCAGCCGTCCCTGATGCCGGCCCCCCTCTGCCGCGTCATCGGCTGCTCAGCCGCGATTGGCTGAGCATAACTGAAGATTACGTCCTTTACAGAAGATCGGGGACGGAGGACGACGCGCGTCAGGTATGTATGGTACACTACACTTCCGGGTCCACGTGCGGGGGTGGGGGAACAAGGGGAAGGGGGCGATTCACATACATAACATACATTACAAAGTTGTATAACTTTGTAATGTGTGTTATTTTGTGAATAATTTCTTAGCGCCGCACTACCCTTTTAAGATTGTTAGCCCTAATAAGCCCTATGTAAAGTGCTGCAAGAATCAGTTGGCGCTCTAAAAATAAAAGTATTACTAAGCATCAATAAACACTATGATGGTAGGTCAGTCAAAGAACTAAAGATATTTTGTTTGTATGGGTTAGTGTGTTATACAGCACATAAGAATTTCTCTCTTTATTCCTGCTCAGAAACTGAACAGAAACTGAAGAGTGATGTCCTCTGATGTAAAAATATAGAATGTTTTTTAGGCCATATACGTTCCTAGTTCAAAGACCCTTTGCAGTTGGAACGTGTATAAATGTCCCTGGCATGAAGAAGTTTAATGTGTGTTTGGTCATTTCAGTGTACTCAGCCATTAGTGTCCCAGGAGCTAGGGATAATCACAGACAGCTGCGATCACGCAGCTGCCTTTCACTAACCCCTCATTAGTAATTGCTGCGTTTAAGGTAGGGACAATAGGGTTCCGATCACTTTCCCTAACAGGCAGGGGTGAAATACTTACCTCAGTCCTGTCAGATCAGCGATCCTGAGGTAAACTTTATGAGAAGAGCACCGACAGCATTGATCAGTATATGCAATCTAATGTTTGCTTGTAATAGTCCCCTAGGAACGAAGTGTTAAAAAATAAAATACAAAATGTTTTTAAAAAGAATATTAAAAATCCCCTCCCCCAATAAAGGTTTAAATCACCTGCTTTGCCATAATACATGATGCAGAGAAAGTGATAAAAAACACAGGTACAGTGACTCCAGCGCTGCTACCGTAGGACCATCACAGGATTCCGATAGTTAAGATCATAGAGGATTTATTTACAAAACAAAGCATGAGGTTAACATGTTTCGGGAAAAAGCTATCCCTTCCTCAGAACCAGTATGCATGAGTGAGTAGAACACAGTCAGGTTTAAATGGAGGTAAAAAGCCCGCCAATCCCACCATACCTCCTCCAACAGATGGCGTCAGGCATTCTTCCAGTATCTTTTCATTTGTTCTGCGTCTCACAAA